>NW_025410370.1:0-7900 GCF_002201575.2 Neomonachus schauinslandi
TCCCGGGCGGCCCGGCGCGCTGCTGCCGCCGCTGCGGGCTCCCGGCGCGCCCGGGCGCTCGGCTGGCGAGGACGCTGCTGGCCGCCGGCTGCTCGGGCTGGGGCTCCGGTTGACAGACCTGCTGCTGTCGCTGCTGCTGCCGCTGCTGCTGCTGCTCACACGGCTGGCGCTGCTGCCGCTGCGGCCGCAGCCGCTGCCGGGGAGTCAGACCCTGCGCCTTCCATTGCCACATTGCGCGGGGGTCCCGAGGTCTCTGCGGCCGCCGCTGCCCACATCCAGTTCTCGGGAGGGCGAGAGCCGGCGCGCGGAGCCAGCCTGTCCTTCGGGAGCTCGCGCGGCGCTGCTCGAGATCCCCAACTCCCCCTACCCGCCCCCCGCCCCGCGCCGCGACCCCTTCACTGCAGAAAGCGCCAGCAAATCCCCGCCGCTCCCGCCGGCCTCGCCGGCTCCCTCGGCGCCTCCCGGGTCGCTCGAGCGGCCGCGGAGGGTAAGCGCAGAGCCACCGCCGCGGGGTCCGTGCGTGCCCGGTGGGTCTCAGCGCTGCCGGGCCGGGGCAGCCGCCGCCGCCGCCGCTGCTCTCGCGGCGGCTGCTGCTGGCGGTGGCGGCTCCTGAAGCTGCTGCTCGGGCTGCTCGGGCTCTGGCTGCTGGGTTCGCGGTGGCTGTTCGGTCCCGGACTCTGCTTTCTTGTGCTCCTCGCCGACCCGCTGGACCATTCTGCCCCAGTGCAGCGCGCCTCACTCGCTCCCGGGACCTGGGGACTCCGCTCTGTGTGTGTGCAGCGGGCAGCGGCCGCAGCAGCTCCTTGATTCAATAGATGAGATGGAAGAAGAAAAAAAAGAACTCTCTCCATTTGGAGAAAGAGGAGGAGGAGGGGAGGGGGTGGAGGGGGAGAGACCGAGCGAAAGAGAAAAAGGCTGGAGCTCCCGCCCCCGGGGCTGTCAGATGGCTTGGGTTTCTGCGACGCGATTGGCTCGCGGAGGGCAGAAATTACTCAGCAAACATGACTATTATTAGCTGCTTAGCAACAGCTCACCAAAGTAGAGAGACCACCCAGGTAGGCAACCCCAGTGTGTGCATCCCCGGCTTCGGGGGGAGTCTCCGAGAGCGCCAACCTTCTCGCATGCAATACTTCCATTAAGGAATGCTCCCCCCCCCTTTTCTTTCTTATTCCTTTTCTTTTCAACAGTGTCTTCTTTTTGTAAGACGCCTTTTGCGCGCGCGCACACACTCACACACACACATACACCCACGAGCATTTGCCTCGCGATAGACACGGGGGGAAATGTAATATTTTTTTAAGCGCTTAAACAATTTCTGAAATTCCTCAAAGAGAAAACCCTTTCAGAGGCACCTTGGCCTCAAGCTGCAGCAAATACTGGGAGGTCCGGCTTGAATTCCCAGGCCTGCACCAATAATGACAGGGTGGTGGATAGTGCGCCAGTGTGTGCCAGATTTTTTTTTTTTTTTCCTCTTCTCTTTTCTTTTCTAACTAAAGAGAAGACTTAGGCTCTCGCAGGGAACAACGCCTCGTATTAAGATAAACAAAATGGAAAGTTAAAGAGGAAAGTAAGGACGTTGGGAAAAGCCACCCTTTCTTAAAATCCTCCCCCCACCCCACCCGAAAACCCACGGCAGCACAGTCCCCGTTTGAAGGAGTCAGTGCTTTAAAAACGTGGAATCCAGACACCGAAGCAATCTTGTGGAGGCAGAGGCGTTTTTATTTGAATCTTTAATATGACATATGTAAAAAAGAAACAACAGAATCCTTTTAACAACCAGGAGCAACGGAATTGTTTTCACTGAGAAAGAAAAAAAGTTTTCTCGACTATTTGGGGTTCATTTGGACTCCCCCCTTTTATCACCCACAAGTCCTTGTTTAAATTATTTAAAGTCCGTTTTAAACGTTTTATTTTTTTCAAAAACTGGTACGCATCCTGTTATATTTAATAATAGCGTGACGTTGGGGAGAATAAAGGCTTTGATGTTGGATTCATTCGAAACAAATTGTGCGCTGATTGCGAGGACTTGTCAGTACACTGCGGCCAGTGTCACCGAGACATCCCGGGGATTCGCTTCCCGTTGGGGAAGAAAACACGCGACCCTCTGAAGTGGATCCTGGGGCCAGACATCTTAAACTACCTACATAGTTCCGCTTTTTACTTAAAAATATAATTTTTGAAGAGCGTAGTTTGTTTTTCTTGTTTGCAAGTTATTAAATCCTCCCTGAGAGAGCGACCAGACCCACAAACTCTTCGATTCTGCTTCATTTTATTATTTTTCCCTTTCTTTTTTAAAAACGTGGTTGAACTGCAGAGGGGGACCCGCGGCAGCTAGAAGCCGACTGCAGCCGTGAAATGGGGCAGTGTGGCTTTAAGATGCACACGGTGTGTGTTCATTGAAAAAAAAGAAGAAAGAAAGGAAAGGAAAGAAAGAAACCCAGATGGAGGGAAAAGGGGAGGAGCGGGGAGAAGGCGGAGCCCACGCGACCACGTGACCCAGGGCCGGGCCCGGGCGGCGCGCGCTGGGCGGCCGGGAGGCCTGCACGCGCGCGCGTGCGTCTGCCTGCGCGCGCACCCGAGCTCCGGGACTCCCCGCGCGGCCCAGGCGGAGCAGGTAGGGAAGTCGGTGCGCTTGGCTCGCGCCGGGCGGACTCCAAGTCTCCAGCTCGGCCTCCCGGGAGCCCAGAGGAGGCTCGCGCCCCGCCGGCGCGGACGGACGTGCCGGACGCGCCGTAGTACATTCCTGAAGGCGGTCCGGCCCCCTTACGTTGCCCAATGTCCGCGCGGCCTCCCGCGGCCGGCCAATGGCCGAGCGCACGGGTCCCTTCCCATTCAGCGGCCGGGTGTCCGCGGCCCCGGCCCGAAGGGGACTGCGGCGGGGCGAGCAGGCCACCGGGGCAGCCCACGCGGCTCCCGCGGGGGGCTTGTCGCCAGCCCTCCCCGCCCTCTTCCTGATCCTCTTTGGCGGTTTCCCTCTCCCTCCTTCTTTCCATCTCCCCTTTCCTTTCTCCTTCCTCTTTCACCCCTTTCTCCTCTCTATCCAGCCTCACCGCCTTCCTTCTAGCTTTTTCTCCTTCCTGGTTTCAGTGGGAGGCCCTGTCTCCTGAATTCCAAACCGGCGGAACGTGATGCGGTACCCCGGGCGGGGTAGGGTGTCCCGCAGAATAGAGACAAAGACAGCAGAAGTGTCTGAGGGTATTTACGAGATCAAGAGGAGGACCGGAGTACCCGGCCAGCGCGGAAATTCAAAACTCAAAACTCCGAAGGAGCACGTGATTTTGTGCGCCGCTCTGGGAGGGCTGCTAAAATCCAGAAGGGAAGGCAAGCACCGTGCGATTAAAATGAAACATTAATAAATAATATCGCAGGGAGGAATGGGCTCGACACATAGCAAGTTTAATCTTGAAGCGAAATCCTGATTTTTATTATGTTTGATAAAGAAAGTAGGAAAGGAGATTTATTCCAACTTTCCTTACTGAGTGGTTCTGCAGACGTTTGAAGTCAAACTATTAAGTGCTTGCCGCTGGAAATTATTTTTTTAGAGTTGGGGGTTGTACCCCCTAGTTTTACATGTCAGTCTCTTTATATTTGAATCGTGCTGTATAGCAAGGTAATCATGTAGTCATAGGTTGCTTCGTTTGTCTCTTCAAATTCCTTTACAGCGTTTTAGACCAAAACAGTTGTGCCTCCGAGTCTTTTATTTACAGCAATGTAAGTTTAGCTGCTTGGATTATGGAATTCTAAAATGAAATTATGGGCTATGTACACATCATGGTTCCTTATTACTCTCTGCGCGCAGCTGCATATTCTCTCGTACTGACTGCTGCTACATGTGCACCATTTCAATGGCAAAGCCTCTTCCACTCGGGCTCATTTCCCTCAGTTGGACTTAATTCCTAAACGTTTTGAACATTGATCTCCCGGGTTCTCAGCGCCCTCAGCCTCCTCACCCGCTGTTTGATAGGTTAACTTTTCAGCATCTCAGACAATAGTCCCGGCCTGTAAATTCCACCCATCGGTTCCAGGACGCAGTCCCCAGCCTGGGCTCTAACAAGCGCTATCTTAATCTCCCCACCCCCACCCGC
This sequence comes from Neomonachus schauinslandi, assembly GCF_002201575.2. Classification (NCBI taxonomy): domain Eukaryota; kingdom Metazoa; phylum Chordata; class Mammalia; order Carnivora; family Phocidae; genus Neomonachus; species Neomonachus schauinslandi. The sequence goes on from NW_025410370.1 coordinate 4,086, forward strand.
CGCTTCCCCTGTGGTCTGCTTTTTTCATACACAGAGATGAATTACTTTGAGGATCTAATTGGCCTTGTTTCTGTAACGTTTTAAGAAAGGGAAGAGGAGCCAGTGTAAAAGCCTGCTCGACTTGGGTGGTCAGGGCTGAGGCTGCCCCCAATTTGCCTCATTGCTGATGCATGCGAGTGCGACATTCCCAGCGATAATGTTGTTCCTAATCAATCTGCCCTTATTTACATTTGTAAGCGTTGTCGGCTTTAATATGCATGCCCTGTGCAGGGGACTGCTGCGCCACACTGGGTTTGTTAACTTCAACTAACCCTAAGAATTCTCCAGACCTGAGATGAGGCTGGCTGGAGGAGCCAGGCCTGTGAAGGTGTCTGCTGGGAAGACAGTCCCTTTAATGGCCTCTCTGCAGTGTGGCTCCCCTCCTGAGAGTTACCAAATAAGTGAGCTTGGGGCCTTTTCAACCAGCAGGAGTTGCTGGCCCTCTTTGGAGCAACCGTTGAGTGTTCTATTTCCCCTTTCCAAGTAAAGGGGAATGCATCATCTCAGTGCATCACTTGTCATTTAGGTCTTCCCACCATGATGCAAGACGTCATAGGACTCTGTAGTTTTCAAACAGATTTCTTTAAACTTTTAAACTATGAATATGAAAAATATTTCCCCTTCTCTGCTCCAATACTTAAAATATCTGTGGCCACACCACACACATCTCAAAAATGACATCCGATTATCCAAGTGATAACACTGAAATGAAACATCTGCCCTTTGTATTTGGACATTCCAATGATAAGCAATTGTGGGAGCTGGACTTGGTTGAGTAATGAGAAACCATAGTGAGATTTAACTTTTCACTGGTTTCTCAGATCCAACGAAATGGGTCTTGAAAATCTAGTGTAATTTAGCAAATTTTTGCAAAGTAGAAATGAATAAAGGGGTAAATATTCTAAGTTGACCTTTGGGCCTTGTTATAATTTTGCCTGAGTTTAATGCTCTTTTCCACAAATGCAAAGAATTGCAAATGTTACATTAAGTCCCACAGTATGCCTGTTGAGAGGCTGTGATGGGGAGAGGAACTGGGGATTTGATGTAATATTCTATTTCTGGGTGGGGAGCCCAGGGTACAGGATGTGAGTGATGGACCTGAGCCGGAGCGGTTGAAAGCAGGTACTTTGGATAAGGAGTCTCGACTCATTTCAAACCCGTATGCCACCATCCACCACATTTTCTTGGCTCTCTAAGAATGCCTTATTATTTTCTCATTGGCAGCTTTTGTATTTACTTAAAAGGTGATGGTAGAAAATGAGTCTAAATGGTTTCAGGGGGGAGGGAAAAAAAAAGATTCAGCAGCCACAGAATGAGACTCCCCTAAGCATGACTCCCCTCCCCTTCCCCTTCTACCTTCTGTTTCCTCCCCCTATTCCCTCCTCCCCAGGACTGGAGGAAAGGGAACAGCTCTAGCCAACTTGTCAAAATAATGCTGCTAATTACCCCTGATCTCCTTTAATGGGAAGCTGCTCCCAATTCCACAAAGGAGTAAATGAGGGGTCTACAGCACAAACCCAGGAGCACTGGCATTTTTTTGAGCCTGCAGTGAGCTTGGGATGGGGGCAGAGGGTGGCAGAGGGGAGATGTCCTGAGAAGGTCCCAGAAATCTCCACATTTATTACTCCAGGTTCAAATACTAGCTTGAAAAGGGGAATTAGACTTTATGTGGTGCCAAAGCTTTGGGTCACCAACTACAGAGAAAATGTTCAGAGCCTACAATGAACTTGAAAGAAAACATAGCATTGATCCTTGTACTGATTTCCCCCCTTCTCAAGTATCTTCTTAGCCACATTACTCCAGTGGATAGAGATGTATTCTAGAAAGACCCAGACTCTGAACATTTTTTTCCTCCATCTCTCTCTTGCCTCATCTCTATCTCCGCATCTAATATATCTATATCAAGCTTTGCATTTGGCAGAAGGCACACCATTCATTTCAGTGATCTCTGCCATTGGGTCTTGCATGAAAAAGAAGCTGAGCAACATGATCCCTTTGACCCACTGCTGGAGCAACAAATTTATTAGAGATATAGGCATGAGAAATGAAAGGGAAGTAAAACAATTCCAGCTTATTGTGTGTCTTTCTTTCACACTGCTAATCCGGTTTACACATCACGCCTACATGTCTCAATAGGGCTTTATACACTGTGGCAGAGGCGGGAGAAAATAAAAGGTGTGTGTGTGAGAGAGAGAGAGAAGAGAGGAATGAGGATAAAAACAGGGAAGACATATTTTAATCCATATTGATTTGCTTCATCAGTTTTTCTATCGGTAGAAAGTTGAAGACAATTTGTAAAAACAGTCTTCCCCCCCCCCACAAAATAATTCCAAATGGTGTGAACTCCTATTCAAATAGCCTGTTAGATTAGGACTAGATTATAACCAGAAATTAGAAACACTTCTCACAGTGAGTTTGAAATGAAGCTAATACCCCAAATTGAGAATGGGCCTATTGGCGTCCACCTTGATTCAGCATTTTAATACAAAAAGATCTTGGACTCAAAGGCATTTTACAGCCTTGTGGAAGGAAGCTGGGTGACAGCTGGAACACACACAAACTCAAAATTGAAAGCCCCTTGTTTTACAACATGGGTGCACAATGCACCTGAGGCAACAATTTATCCGAGGTACCACCCAGAAATAATAAGTTACAGTAACAAAGGATGACACCAAAAAGCATTGTCTTTCTTTGTGAAGGCAATTAATTCTGGACTGGAAGGAAAAAAAACTGTTGAACTACTGGAAGGAAAAAAAAAATCGAACACACAGAATGCTGAAAAAGGACTATTGTAGTTCAAGACCTCAGTTATACAATTATTAAATATTTAGGGCCGCCCATTGTGGGTCTTTATTATTTGCGTCTAGTTCTTTTAGATTTCCCCTCCCCAGGGAGGAAGGAGGGATAAAAATGGAAGAAGACAGTCTTCTCTCCCAGGTCTAGGAAAAGAGAGGTCTCTGGGTGTCTTCCACAGACAACAGTCCGTATGGTTCTTCTTAGATGTTGGAAATTGAGATCTGAAAACTTTGGACTGATTGCTCATCCACACACTAGGAGTCATTTTTCACACGAACTTAAATAACTGGAGGCATAGCACACGTCATCCCAGAGGTACAGTCCCTGGAGGTCCTGTGGGCCCAGTGTCGGCATCGGGTCTAAAGGGGTTTGAGTCGGCCCGCCCCAGCTCAGGGCTCCCCTGAGGCCACACTCAGCACCCCGGCTAGCCGCCGACCTCTTTAATGGGTGGCAGGCACCAGAAGGCCCGCTGCCGTGGGCGCAAGCGTCAACACGTACCTCTCTCCCACCCGTGGCCCCTTCCTGAACTCAGAGCAGCACCTCTGGCCTCTTTTCCCACCAACGGCGGCGGGAGGGGGGGAAGTGTGAGCCCGGGGTTTTTAAGGTACTTCTCGGCTAGCCCCGGCTGTCGCACTCCCGGCGTGCGGGTGCGGGAGCGTGCGCCCGTGCCCTCCAGCAGGTCTCCACGAGCGCCACCGAGACGAGAGGGCTCGCTCCGCTGCGCGCGCGCCCTCGGCCCCCACCCTCCCCCCTCGGCGCTGTCACTCTCCGCACCAGCCCTTCCAGCCCAACTCTGCCTCCGCTGGCGAGTCGGGAGCCACCAGCAGGCTGAGGAGCGGAAGCCAAGGTGGCGACCCTTTCAAGCGTGAAAATGGGATCCCAGGCGACCCCCTCCGTGAGAACTCCCCCCGGAGCCGTTCCCCCGGCCGGGCCCGCCGCGGTCGGCCCCCTCCCCGCCCCGCGGGGCCGGCCTCGGGGGG
>NW_025410371.1:0-7900 GCF_002201575.2 Neomonachus schauinslandi
TCTGCGGAGCGGGGCGCCAGCTCCACGCCTGTGGAACCGTCGGTGGGAAGGGCAGGGTACAGAATTTCGGGCGCATTGTCATTCTGGTCCAGCACGAATATGCTCAATGACACGTTGCTGCTGAGGGGCGGGTTCCCATTGTCCCACGCAGTCAACCACAGCTGCAAATCCTGGAACTGCTCATAGTCAAAGGAGCGCAACGCATACACGATACCGGTGTCAGAGTTGATGGAGATATAAGAGGACAGGGGTGCACCCTGAAAAGTGTCTTCAGTCAAAGAATAAGTTACATGGGCATTATCGTCACTGTCAGGGTCATGGGCCACCACAGAAATGAGGGAGGCACCTCTGGGGTTGTTTTCAGGAATGTAGGCAGAGTAGGACATGTGGGGGAAGGTGGGTGGGTTGTCATTGATGTCTGCCACCTGCAACAAAATGTAAGCATCCTTGGACAGAGATGGTTTCCCTCCATCTTTAGCAGTCACAGTGACGTTATAAAAGGAAAACTGTTCCCTATCAAGGGCTCTGGTTGTAACCAGTCGGTGGTAATTGTCCACTGATCTTTCTAACTTGAAAGGAAGGTTCTCAGGGAGTGAACATGTGATAAATGCATTCTGCCCAGAGTCTCTGTCGTGTACATTGAAAAGTGCAATTATGGTTCCTGGGGGAGAGTCTTCAGGAATTGAGCTAGTAGCAGATGTCATGTAAAATTCTGGGGCGTTGTCATTCACATCCAGAACTGTCACAATAACCTTTGTCCTGGTCAGAAGGCCCGGACCATCCTGAGCTTCAATATCAATTTCATGGACTTTGGTATCCTCAAAATCTAGACTCTTTGTGATTGCTATATCTCCAGATGTCGACTCAAGCTCAAATACCTCTGGGGTTTCTCCCAGGGTTTTCTCTTGAAAATATGCCACTTGGGCATTGTATCCCTCATCTGTGTCAGTGGCGGTCACTGTGAGTATCCGGGTGCCTACGGGCATATTCTCAGGAACACTTACACGGTACTCGGGCTGTGTAAATATAGGGGCATTGTCGTTCACATCCAGGACGGTCACACAGATGCGGGAGGTGCCAGATCGGACCGGACTGCCCCCATCCAAAGCCACAAGGAGGAGGTAGTGAATGGCTTTTTCCTCACGGTCCAGGGCGAGCTCCAGCACCAGCTCAGGGTGCTTGTTCCCATCCACTCCGCTTCGCACATCCAGGGAGAAGTGGTCATTTGGGTTCAGTTCGTACTTCTGAAGGGTGTTTTCTCCCACGTCCGCATCATGCGCACTCTTTAGGGGAATTCGGAATCCTGGCGTAGTCATTTCACTTATTTTTAGCTCTAGTTCCTCTACTCCAAAGCGAGGGGCATTATCGTTAATATCTGTTATTTCCACCTCTACTGAATAAATGTTCAATTTGTCTTCCAGGAGTATGTTAAAATTCACCAGACACCGCGTGCTCTGAGTGCAGAGCTCCTCCCGGTCTATCCTGCCTGCGGTGACCAAGCTGCCACTTCTCGGATTCAGAGCAAAAAGCTGCGACCTACCTCTGGAGATGATGCGGACTCCACGCTCTGCCAGGGCAGGGGGCTCCAGCCCCAGGTCCTTGGCGATGTCACCCACGAAGGAGCCTTTGTCAATCTCTTCTGGCACAGAATAGTGCATCTGCCCGGCTCCGACCTCCCACAAGACGACCAAAAGAAAGCAGAGCCGGATAAGCCTTCTGCGTTGTGGCAACTTTTGCAGAGCCGCCATTTCTTCTGCTGCAATCTTCTCTCCCAGGCAACTTCCAGCGTCCAGTGCGAGATTCCAGTCTTTATTCCTCAGGGTCTGAGGGGACCAGCATTCACAGGACCCAGGTCACTGTAGACAGAACTTTAAGCTGCTGAACTGATTTTTTTTTTTTTTTCCGGTCCGGAAGCTTGGGGGCCAAATGCCCAGCCCTTTTTGTTGTGGGAGCCGGAATGTTGGACTGATTGTCTTGCAGGCTTTTACTTCTAAGGTGGTCAGCAGCGACGCTCAGAGGCCTAAGTAATTTCTGCACCCTCTAAGGCAAACCCAAGTTATTTCTTGCTTGTTAGCTTTGTGACTTTCAAGTTGCTTTGAAGAATCTTAGTTTTAAGATACCTTAGAAGTAGCTCTTTCAAGTCAGGAGTCTTTTTCTCAGAATTAATAAGAATGTGTATACAAATGTGACCTTGATAGTAGTTGCTAGGAAAGTATTACTACTGAACACTCAAGGCATTCATCAAGGCTACTGATGCCCTTGTTCCAAACATCTCCAACTTCTTATTTTATATTCAAAGGCAGTAAGATCAACTTTAGAACATTAGCTACATTATCTTCTAAGGTCATATATTTTGCATTTCTGTGCTTGGTGCCTTAGAATTTAACTTCAACATCTGTATTTTAAAAAATTGAATTATCAGACACTTAATTAGATGACTATTATATACCTGGCACTTTGCCTGATTGATGCTGGAGAAAGAAATGGTGAACCTGATGAACACAGTCCTTGTTCTCAGGCAGCTTACAGGATAGGCGAGGACACAGAAAACTAAATAGAGTATTTTAATAGAATATGTTAACTGCTACAAAGGTGGGAAACACTGGGCAATGGAAAGAGGTACATAAGAAGGGTATCCAACCTAGATCCAGGGGTCAGAACTTTTCCAAGACATTATTGAAGATGACTCCGAAAGGGTAGGAATGGGTGAAGAAGAGTCTGGAGTAGTGTTCTAGAACTTCAGTACAAATGCTTGGAGGTGAAAGGCCACATGGAACATTAAGGAAAGTGAAGGGGATTGTTCTTTGTTCTTTTTCTTTTTAAAGATTTTGTTTATTTATTTGAGAGAGAGAGCACAAGCAAAGAGGAAGGTCAGAGGGAGAGGGCAAAGTAGACCCCCCACTGAGAAGGGAGCCTGACCTGGGGCTTGATCTCAGGACCCTGAGATCATGACCTGAGCCGAAGGCAGATGCTTAACTGACTGAGCCACTCAGGCACCCCTGTTCTTCTTTTTCTTGCTACTTCATGTGAATTTTAGAATGGATTTTTTTTCTATTTCTGCCAAAAAAATCATTGGGATTTTGATAGGGATTGCACTGAATCTGTAGATTCCTTTGGTAGTCATATACGTTTTTGATAGGTACTCTATCAGGTTAAGGATGTTTCCTTCAATTCCTATTTAGCTAAATGATTTTAATCACGTGTTGAATATTCTCAAGAGCTTTATTATGCCTCTATTTAAATGAATATGTAGCTTTTTATCTTTAATCTCTTAATATGGAGTTTTGCATTATTAGATTTTCTTATATTGGAATATCCTTGCATCCCGAAAATAAACCCTACTTAGTCATAAGTTATAAATATTATTTCTAAATATATGGTAGATAAGGTTTGATAATATCTTAATTAAGATTTTAAATCAACATTCTTAAATGAAATTGCCCACTTCTGGTCTCACTTCAGTCTGTTTATCTTTTGGTTTCTTCCTTGTTGTATTTTTTTCATTTTAGCTTTTATCCATTCCTCTGAGAATGGAAAAAATTGGAAACAAGTGGTATCAACTCACCTTGTTTTCTAGTAGGGCCTCTACTTTTTTAGATTTTAAAAATCTTTTCATCAACATAGTTTTGATGCTTTCAAGTCTCATTAAATAACTATTCAACATCCCTTACTGCAGCTATCTAAAGACTTACCTGTTCTTTGTTTTTGACAATAGCTGGTTTTACTCTGTATATTATTTCCTACTCATGCTTCTTGCTTTGAATTAAGTTGTTTTCTTTCTTCTTGTCCAAGTCTTTGTTTTTAAACAGAATTTGGGGTTTTCTTGTAGAATCTTTAAAAAGAATTTTAGTCATGCCATCTGCCTATTCTATATTAGTCCTAGCATTGGACTTGACAGAATTTTAATTTCTCCCCACTGGTCTCAGTATGACTTTTATTATCTGCTTTTAATTGCTTCATCATCAGAATTCTTCCTTGTTTGTATATTAATAATTTATACTCTTAGCTTTGTTATTTTTCCTATTATTTTTTAAAGTTTATGCTGATACAATGGTTTTTGTTTGCCTTGTTTCTTGAGTGTCTTGCTAAATTCACTTATTTTAAATAATTAGTTTTGCTCTCAGTTATTTTATTTGTCTATAAATTTACCCCTAGGTACTCTTTTAGCTGTATTCCACAATTTTATTTTATTATTTTATTATTTTATTATTTTATATTTTATTTTATTTTATTTATCTTATTTTATTTATTTTATTTTAGTAGGCTCCACATCCAACATGGGGCTCGAACTCATGACCCTGAGATCAAGAGTTGCATGTTCAACTGATTGAGCCAGCCAGGTGTCCCTGTATTCCAGAGTTTTAAATAATATTTTAATTTTTGTTCCTTTCTATATAGTTCTTATTTCCATTGTGATTTTTTTAAATCCAAGAGTAATTTAGGGGTATAGATTTAAGTGTCCAAACTTCTTTTTTGTTTCCTTTTACTATTTTTAAATGTTTGCGTTGTAATTTTTCAGCTTTATTGAGGTATAATTAATAAATAAAATTGTAAGATATGTAAAGTGTACAATGTAATGATATCATATATGCATACATTGTGAAAGGATTCCCCCTATTGATTTAATTAACACATCCATCACCTCAAATATTTACTTCTTTGTATGTGTGAGAACACTGAAGTTCTCTCTGAAGAAATTTCTATTATACAATACAATACAATATTATCAACTGTAGTCTCCATGTTATACAGTAGATACTCAGGCTTTCTTCTTCTTTTTTTCTAAAGATCTTATTTATTTGACAGAGAGAGAGATCACAAGCAGGCAGACAGGCAGGCAGAGGGAGAAGGAGGCTCACCGAGCAGGGAGCCCGATGTGGGACTCCAACCTAGGACCCTGGGATCATGACCTGAGCCAAAGGCAGACGCTTAACGACTGAGCCACCCAGGTACCCCAGGCCTTATTCATCTTACTGCTGAAAGTTTGTACCCTTTTACCTACCTCTCCCTATTTTCCCCACCCCAGCTTTGTGAATTAAGTACATGTTATAAGGCATGTAGACTATTGGTACTTTGAAATTTGCTCCTGTTTTTGTGATGACTATGTAGTAAATTGCTGTAGATTCCATATATTCATGTAAAGAATGGCTATTCTGTATTTGTTGTGCATAGGATTCTGTACAGATTTATTAGATCAAGCTTATAGATTCTGCTGTTCAAATTTTCTGTATGCTTAGTAATTCTGGGCTGTGGGGTATAGTATTTCTTATGGAATTAAGTTTAAATCTCCTGGTATTATTTTCAAAGCTATATTGTTCAGTGATGGGAGCTTATATTTTTATATCTTTTTGTTTGTCTGTTTTTTTGTAACTATGATCAGTTCATTAAAAAAAATCACCATTAATGTTTGTTGTCTTAAACACTACTTTGCTGTTATATTAAAATTGACATGACTGCTTTCTTTTGTGTGTGTACATATATATTTTTATTTTCACTATTTCAGTGTAATTTTGTTTTAAGCATGTATCTTGTTGGCAGAATATAGATAGATTTAAAAAATCATCCAACTTGGTAATCTCTGTATTTTAATTAGGTAAACCTGGCTCATTTATATATGCATAAAAGCAAAATTTTAAATTAACAGGAGCTGAGAAAATCCAGAATTGAAATAACTGATGATTTATTTATTTGTGTGAGAGAGAGAAAGCACATGTGCACGGGGAGGGGCAGAAGGAAAGGGAGAGAGAGAATCCTCAAGCAGACTCCCCGCTGAGCGTGGAGCTCACCAGAGGGATCCATCCCAGGACCCTGAGGTCATGACCTGAGCTGAAACCAAGAGTGGATGCTTAACCAACTGAGCTACCCAGGTGCCCCATGAAATAACTTATGTAATTGAGAATGTACTCCAAACAGAAAATAAAAATAAAAAATCAACACTTAGACATATAGCAAGGATGAGAGAAATTTTTTAAAAGCCATCAGACAGAAAACAGAGATACCTTAAAGATAATGACAATTTGTTGAAAGTATCTCATTAGCAACAATAACTCCAGAAGACAATGTTTCAACATTTTGGTTTGTAGATTTATTTTAAGTGGAAGAGTTTCTTAATTGCTCTCTCTCTTCTACTTTCTCTCCCTCTCCCTCCCTCCTGGGTTGAGGGTTTTGTCTCTTATGGTTTTGAAATTGTTTTTATTGCAGGTCCTAGGCCATAAGTAGGTCTTAATGGTGTGCAGCAGTAGTACTGTGAATATTACAGCTCATGTCTAAGAGACTTATTGTTCATTTTCTCAAGCCAGCATCTGTATCCACTTCTCTACTTTGGTCTGCAGGTTGCAAAAAGTCAGGACCACAGGAATTTGTAGGCAGCATTTTAATGCAATTTCTCCCTGTTTTAGCTAGCTGAGGGGCCAAACTGCTTATTTTAGATTTAAGTAGTAAGTCTGTAGTAAGTCTGGCTCGGGTTCCTTGTTTAGCCTGAAGCACTTTGTCCCTGTTACAATGCTGGAACAACCTCCTGACCGTCAATGCCTGCATCTAAGCCAAGACTGGAATTCCCACAGCTTTATCCTGGCCCATCACTTTCTGTTCCATCTTTGGCCCATGTATATATTTTATCTTTTATTTGTGCCTTACCATGCTTTCTATTTCTTCTTTTTATTGTTTGTATATCTCTTTAATTTATTGGAGTAGAGTAAGTTTGTCAAAGCATGGACTTACTCCCTTATGATACATTTCTTGAGAAGAGTTAACACACACATTAAAATGGACTATATACTTGGTTTTTGTTAGTCGCTTCCATTATAGGCATAATATACAACTCAGGAGGCTTTGAAACTACTTCTCAAGTTGCATAGTAAGTTTTCTGTCATTCATTTTATTACCTCATTTCATAAGTTACTTAAACATCTAATGTATTCTTCAGAATACATAAAATATCTCAAAATAAAAGATGAAACAAAGGGCTAAGATATTCAACAAAAAAATCACAACCTATATATATTCCTATAATTTAATCCTAACACAACTAAAAAGAATACTTTAGACAACCTTTACCTCTTCAAGTGTCCCCAGTTAAAACAGGCCTTGCCAGATGACATTTATATTAAATTTAGGGATAAATTAGTATTTATAACTGAGAGAAATTGGAAAACATTATTAGTCACATAAATATTGGTGGATCTGATAGTTAAGCATCTGAGCTCTGGGTGGCTCAGATAGTTAAGCGTCTGCCTTCAGCTCAGGTCATGATCCCAGGGTCCTGTGATTGAGCCCCACATGCGGCTCCTTGCTCAGCGGGAAGCCTGCTCCTCCCTCTCCCTCTGCCTGCTGCTTCCCCTGCTTGTACACACACTCTCTCTGTCAAAAATAAATAAAACCTTAAAAAAAATATTGGTGGATATTTTCTAGTTAAACCTTATCCTTGCCAGATAAGAGAATGGTAAAATAAGAAGAATTAAATTATTTGGCCAGAGGAAAGCAAGAAAATATTATAAGTCATATCTTCTTGTTTCTGATGCGATGCTCTTTCCACAACCAAGATAGCACCTCATACATACTCTTCATCCCAACCACCTACATTATAGTTATTTACAGTCTCCTTTTCTATGAAAAAGCCATTATAATTATACTGGGATATAAACATTTAATAATTTCCCAGAATCTGTAAATAGAAATCTACAAAAATATGTGGGAAATAGAACTGTTAGTAGTAAAGAGTGACAGTAAGTAAACTCAGTAATTCTTTTTACCTAGATAAATTTACAAAAAGTTTACCTGAGAAAATGTTTCCTTTCTGTCTTCAAGTAAATCCTGAGTTACCAAAAGAGGCTCGCTTTTCCCACAGCTCTCCTGACTGATGAGCGTGTCCGCGTAGTTGGGCTGGGGGAAGATCACGTGA
>NW_025410372.1:0-7899 GCF_002201575.2 Neomonachus schauinslandi
GGCGTGCGGCCAGCCCAATCGGGGCGCGCGGGGCGGGGCGGGGCCGCGGCCGTCGGCGGGCTTGTGTCCCGGCCCGGCCTCCCCCGCCTGCCCGCCGCCGGCCCACAGCCGCCGCGCCTCCTCTTCCCCACCATCCCCGCCCCCCCACCAGCGGAGACCCAGCGGAGCCCCCGCGGAGCCGACGCACCGCCGCCGGGCAGGGGCCGGCGTGGAGGGCGGGGGCGGGGTTCGCCCTCGCCCCGAGCCTCGCTCTGGTCCCTCCCCGGAGCGGCTGCCAATCAACGGAGCGAGAAGCCGGGTTGGCGGAGGGGAGGCTGTTGCCCAGGAGCCGCCGCCCGGCCTCTCCGCCCCCTCGCCCGCCTCCTCCACCCCTCCTGCCCTCCCCCGGGACCTGAGTAGGGGCGCAGCGTGGGAAAGGGATGGTTGAATTTTAACCGGAGGCAGAGCGTGAGCGGGATCAGTGTGTGCGGAGCGCGAGCCCCCGAGCGCGGAGAGGCGCCGCTGCTGTTAACTCCTCCCTGCCCGCCGCGCCGACCCTCCCCCGGAGCCCCCGCGCAGCCAGCATGAAGCGAGCCCACCCCGAGTACAGCTCCTCGGATAGCGAGCTGGACGAGACCATCGAAGTGGAAAAGGAGAGTGCGGATGAGAATGGGTGAGTTGGCCGCGGCAGCGCGGAACCCGGGCAGGAGGCTGGCCGCGGTGACAGCGGGCGAAGCTCCACTGACCTCTGCGCATCTCGGTCCGGCCACCGTCCGGCGTGAGGGACCCCCCAGCGCTTCCAAACCCAAGTTGGCAAAACAGTCTGAGGGCGGGGAGGGCGTGCGGGAGACCCCTCGTATCACATCCCCTCGCTTAACAGCGATTCTTGTTTTTTCCCCCTCATGCAGAAACTTGAGTTCGGCTCTAGGTTCCATGTCCCCAACTACATCTTCACAGATCTTGGCCAGGAAACGACGAAGAGGCGTGAGTCTCTTTCCAGTGATTCTTGTTTTGTTTTGTTATTAATTAATGGAAAGAACTACCTTGCTTCATTTTGAAATTTAGTCTTGATGGAAATATCCTCCTTTGTTTTGTCCGCTTTCTACAGATCATTGAGAAGCGCCGACGGGACCGGATTAATAACAGTTTGTCTGAGCTGAGGCGGCTGGTACCCAGTGCTTTTGAGAAACAGGTAATGGAGAAAGTGGGTAGAGCTCTCAGCGTAGCTGTCCACACCTTCGGAATCCTTCCCCTCGTTAATCTCAACCTTATCTGTGTCTCGAAAAATAACCATATTGCTTGCACCAGAGATGAATCATATACAGATTCCAACATATTTTGCGAAGACAACCCATTTTGCTTTAGTTTGTACTTTTATGATTTGCAGAGCATATACATGCATATCTATTTTAAGCTGTTCCCCAAAGGCACTTGGTGCCCAATCATTTTTTAATTTTTATTTTTTTGCCATGCTCTTCTCTAGGGATCTGCTAAGCTAGAAAAAGCCGAAATCTTGCAGATGACTGTGGATCACCTGAAAATGCTGCACACTGCAGGAGGGAAAGGTACATCTCACTAGTCTCCTGGCGGCCCTGAGTGTTCTGGGTAGAATGAGCAGCTGCAGCAGGCCAGCGTTGGTGCAGTCGCTGCTTATTTTTTGCTGTGTGCTTTGGGGGTGGGGAGAGAATGGTGTGGCGTGTACAGTTGCCTGTCAGGGCATTTTCAAATGCACAGAGGATTTTCTCCAGTGAATTCATCACCCCAGTCCTCTTCAGAGCAAGCTAATGCACCTTCTCTTGGAGAATACCTTTTGTGTGTGAGGTGCCCTAAAGTTGTGACAGTCCTGATTAAAATCAGGTAGCTCTCACCACATTTGTTTATTGACATCTTGAGAAAAAGACATATTTTTTTAAGTATATGGTTATAATTTTATTTTATTTTATTTATTTATTTTTTTTAAAGATTTTATTTATTTATTTATTGGAGAGCGAGCGAGAGAGAAACAGCATGAGAGAGGAGAGGGTCAGAGGGAGAAGCAGGCTCCCCGCTGAGCCGGGAACCCGATGTGGGACTCGATCCCAGGACCCTGGGATCATGACCTGAGCCGAAGGCAGTCGCTCAACCAACTGAGCCACCCAGGCGCCCCTGGTTATAATTTTATTGACAGCATTTAAAAAAAAAAGAAAGCTCCTACATGACTCTTGAGGAAAGAAACCTGTTGTGGTTAATTAGAGAAACCCTAACAGAAGATAGGAGACCAGGGTCTGTGTGTCTGTCTCCAGCCGGAAAATACTTCACTCAGGACCAAGTGCCTAAAAGCTCCATGATGATAACTTACATCTGTGTGTCTAATGAATTTCACTGCTCTGTGGTTTTTCTGTCCTTGATGTATTTTTTGTTGTTGTTGGGGGAAAACATTAAAGGAATGAACGTAGTTTCATCTGCTGGTAGGGTATAATTCCACTTTCTGCTCAGCAGCTTCTAATTGGGCTTTGAACTTGCATTAGCAAAGACATACTTCTCCTGTTGATTAATGCAAAGACTTTGGTCGACTCCAGAGTATTTGGACCTTCATAAGAACCCGTATGTGCCGTTTTTGAGGTTGTAGGTATTTCTCTGCCAGGAAGAGCTGCCTTTTGGTATTGAAGACATGCGGGAAATGAGCAAAGCCTTGAGGTTTTTCTTTTGTTCTTTCCCTCAGGCTATTTTGACGCACACGCCCTTGCTATGGACTATCGGAGTTTGGGGTTTCGGGAGTGCCTGGCAGAAGTTGCCCGTTATCTGAGCATCATTGAAGGACTAGATGCCTCTGACCCCCTTCGAGTTCGACTGGTCTCACATCTTAACAACTACGCCTCCCAGCGGGAGGCGGCCAGTGGCACCCATGCAGGCCTTGGACACATTCCCTGGGGGAGCGCCTTCGGACATCACCCGCACGTCGCGCACCCCCTGCTGCTGCCCCAGAACGGCCACGGGAACACTGGCACCACGGCCTCGCCCACGGAACCACACCACCAGGGCAGGTTGGCTTCAGCACATCCGGAGGCGCCCGCTCTGCGGGCGCCCCCTAGCGGCGGCCTCGGACCGGTGCTCCCTGTGGTCACCTCCGCCTCCAAACTCTCGCCGCCCCTGCTCTCCTCGGTGGCTTCCCTGTCGGCCTTCCCCTTCTCCTTTGGCTCCTTTCACTTACTGTCTCCCAATGCACTGAGCCCTTCGGCACCCACGCAGGCAGCAAACCTTGGCAAGCCCTATAGACCTTGGGGGACGGAGATTGGAGCTTTTTAAAGAACTGATGCTGTAGAATTGAGGGAAGGGAACACTTAACAATCCCAGCTGAGCTGGGCTGTTGCCAACATCACCTTAAAGTCGTCAGTAAAAGTAAAAAGGAAAAAGGTACACTTTCAGATAAATTTTGTTGAAAGACTAAAGGTTTGTTGGTTTACTTTTTCTTTTTTTTTTTAATATTTTTTTATCACGTCATGTATTAGCAGTTTTAAAAAACTAGTTGTTAAATTTTGTTCCAAACATTAAACTGAAATAGTGAGTATAAATCAACACTTGGTAATAGGTTTGTTCTATGCCTCATTACTTTGTAAACCTCTCTGTCTGAGAATGATCCCATTTTCGCCTCAAAGTTTGGGGAATTTTTAACATTTAGTATTTTGGTCTGTTTTTCTTCTTGTATAGTTGAAGTCTGTTTTTAGAATTAATTTTCCAAACCACTAAGTTCAATGTTAACATGATGCTATTTGTTAATATTTTGACAGTTAAGATGTTGTATAAATAATATTCTTTTGCGGGGGTGGGGGGTGGGGGAGGATCTATGTTGAATTTTATATTTCTGAACAAAGCGTTGACAAATCAGATGATCAGCTTTATCCAAGAAAGAAAATGAGTTAATTCTCTGCCTCCTGCAGCAGTCAGGTGAGTGTATAAACCATCAGGGGCTCTGAGTCCATACGACCAACTGCTGTCATCTGCCAGGATTTGTCAGTTCTGGCTTAGGTAGGAGAGAGCCACTTGAAGGCCAGATCCCCATTTGGAGTTGGTGGGGAGGAGATAGAAGGTAATTGCATAGAATATGCCCACATTTACCAGCCCCAAGCAATGCAGTGAAGTTGCAATCTCACGGATCTCAAATTCACAAGTGTTGACATGGATAAGTGATCTCAGGGGGCAAGCGGTCAATGGAACAGTCCAGTGGAACCTGTTAAATGCATAGCCTACTTCTTCCCGGAACTGCTAGGGTTTCTTTTAACTGGATATTTTTATGTTGTGTTTTCCTTTTCGGTGCATGGAAATGTGGTTGTTGAGATATTCAAAAGGGCTTTGCGGCCTTCTTTTGGTTTAATTTGGTTCAGGCTAGAAAAGCATCATTTTACAGGTTTATTCTTTTAGCAGGTGTAATGTAAACAACCTCCACTGAACTGGGTTTGGCCTCTGTTGTACTGATGTGTTGTGACTAAATAAAAAAGGAAGAACAAACTGTTCCGCTGTATATGTCTTACAAGCCTTGGCCTTTCCCTTTATTGGCTCAGAAGAGAGAAATTTTCTCTCATTTTCATTTTGCCTGGCCACCAGTTTTCTTAGGTTGAATGACTTCATTATTTTTGGAATTCTAAACTGTGTGACTTTGCTGTTGAAGAAGGTGACTGCATTACGGCGCAGAGTTTTGGCCTGACTCCCACCAGGAGACACAGCCCTTTGACTGTTCCGTTAGGCGATCTGCCCTGAGCCGGCCATGTGGGGGCTAGGAAGCCTCAAGTCACACTGGGACATGCAGGGTGGGAAAAAACTCTGATGAAATCTTTTAAAACCATGTTGACCACTCAACAAAAAAATTTTTTTTTTTTTCCTGAGAGCAGCTACTGTGTGCATAGTTCTGTGCTGAGAGAACAGAAAATTTATTTCATTTTCTTTCTTTCTTTTTTTTTTTTTAACTGCAAAACAAGAAAAGCGAAGCGTTGCTATCTCTGAAACCCTGTGCAGGGGCTTGGGAATCGGGCATGATGAGCAGTGGCAGGCCATAATTCTGCACCTGCACAGCTCCAGGAGGCTTTCCTTGTCTTGTTTCAAGGAATTTGCTTAACGCTTTAGTTGCAGTTGACTCCTGAGCTGTGCAGTGAGGAAGCTGACATATGCTTTAGGTTAGAACAAAACGCTGCCAGAACAGAGGCAGTAATGTGGGCCCCAGGGGGGAGAATGGTGCCTTCCCAATGCCTGAAAAGTAGTCCTGCCAGTTAAGGAGTGCTGTCTCCTGGCTTGGACGAAGTTTGCCTTGATCCTGAGGTTGGTGGGGAGGAGAGGGAGAAAACCCACTCTAGCAGATGACAAAATAGAGCCTTTTCGTTGCCCAACCACTGAGCTCCTCCTCATTGCTCTGATTAAAAAATGAAGACAGGAAGGCAGAGAGAAGTTTGGACTTTGAACTTGAGCAGCGACTTCTGGGTCTCTCCAAAGGGAATGGAAGTTGCAGCATTTTTGGGATTGTGGGTCTCAAACTTCAGCTCCCACTCAGACTTTCTCTATGCAGCCTCCCATGTTGGTCCCTCCCGGGATGCACGGCTCCATTCTGAGCACCGCCTGTTCCGTGCAGACACTTCCTGCCTGTCATAATGCTGTGATGGAAAGTGTCATGGTAATTTCTGCCAAGTGTCAGTTTAATTTTAGCAACCGTGATTTCAAATGGCATCAAAGCATTATTGAACAGCATTGTGCTCAGACTGCCTTAGATTCTCTTCCTCGTACCTAGGAACCTAGAGGGTTGCTAATGTGGTCAGAAGTAAAGCCCGTCGTCCTGTTGCTGGCTCTACAGAGAGCGCTGGGGACCGGTGAGACGTGTGGCAGGATCCGCTCGTCACATCAGTGATCCCTGTATCCTCATCTGGCTAGTAATTATTTCTTTTTGTTTGGAGGGGCCCGGGGGGGGGGTCATTTTCAAGATTACATAGTCTTCCAAAGAAATGTTTTGGTTTTCTTTTTAAACCCCTTCAAGGTGGCAGGTTTCTGGGGATAGTGCAGGTGGAATGGGATCTTCCTGGGAAACAGGATGGAATTATAATGATAAGCCAGTGGTATGCAGAAAAATGAATGTAAAAAAACTCATTTCTATTCTGAATTGATGCAGTAAGAGAAAGAATGAAAATAGTACATACATTCATAATATTTCTACCCCTGTAAACAAAAACTTTTTATATGGCCCATAAAATTCCCTTATGAAGAAAATAATATCGTTCATCACAAAGAATCTTGAAAGGTCTCAATAATTACTCACTTATTTTCATTATATGTATTACCATGGATTAATAACATCAAATGAGAGATGGGCAGAATTCTTGCATTAAAAACTCTTTTAGGGTGCCTGGCTGGCTCAGTTGGTTAAGCGACTGCCTTCGGCTCAGGTCATGATCCTGGAGTCCCTGGATCGAGTCCCGCATCAGGCTCCCTGCTCAGCGGGGAGTCTGCTTCTCACTCTCCCGCTCCCCCATCTTGTGCTCTCTCTCTCTCTCTCAAATAAATAAAAAATCTTAAAAAAAAAAAAACTCTTAAAGAAAAACCTAGAAGCGTCATTTCTAATTTATTCAGTATAGTTAAATTAGGATGTGATTTTTATTCAGTTTTTCCCCCCTGTTCTGTTACCCACTAAAATCATGATATTTTAGATATAGATTCCTTGTATTTAAAATCCCCCAGGAAATGTTCTACCTCCTAGTTACACTTTCCCTAGCCCTTCTGGTCTAAACCAGTATCGCAGCTTTGATGCCTTCATTAGTTTCCAGTGATGATTTATAATTAAAATAACTTCAGAGCTAGTATCATCTGAGACACTGCTTCAAATGTGGCCCAATTTCTTTTACAACCAGAGCTCTGGGGGATGGGGACATCTTGGAAAGAGGACTTAAATTCTGCTTCTTGCTCTGCTTTTACCTAAATGAGCGACCTTTACATTTAAAAGGTAAAATTCTCTGGACCCCGCTTTCCTCATCTGTCAGATAAAGTGGTTGGACTAGATGGGGGTCCTGGGCACATACAGGGACAAGCACTAGTGGGGAAGGATGCAAGGGCAGCAGGCTGGTGGGTGCCAACCCAGGGAACACGTGTTTTTGGCATCTTCTATCTGACAGTCTGTCTGAAGGGCCACACCAGTGGTTTCTACACTGGAATTTTGGTCCAGTGTTGCTAGATCTTTCAAGTTTTTGAGAACATGTCCAATTTTTGATTTTTTTGTGAAACAGGCCAATTTATATGGGTTGGTAAACTAACTCACCAAAGCCTGTCTGCAAGTAAGACTGGGCAGGTTAGACTGGGCCTCAGCTTCTAGGGCTCTAATCAGAATGGCTCTCTGAGGGCTAGAATTTTCTAGTATCTTTGTCATGCCTGGCCTATGAATACGCTTAATGGATAAACACCCACCTAACATAAACAATGCAGTACTTAGGCAGCTTGAAGGTGGTTTCCTCTAAAGAGTATTATGTAGAGATAAAGAGGCAGAGTTTTTCTTATTTATTCTGAGTTGTCAAATTTCCTCAAGGAGAGAGAAGGTAAAATCATGCTTCTTGTTCTAAGTCTGGTCACTTCACAGGAACCACTTCTGAAGGGGCACGTGGCAGGGTCCTTCTGTTCCCTTCCTACCAAGGGGGAAGATGGGTTCTCAGTCTGGTGGCCTTAAATGAAAGAGTGAGTGTGTGGCTTGCCATGACTCAGCACACCGAAGTCCTAAAAGGCGCTATCTGATTTCAGGAAGTAAGAAGTCTCAGCAAAGAGCAAGCTGTTTTGAACCTCAACTTGAAACATGATGCCTTCCTTCATCTTGATGAACTGCAGGGCTTTTCACTCAGATGCTTTAGTGTTCTGCCGGCGCTGGGCTGAGGGGTCGTACTGCCTGAAATCAGATAGCGCCTTTTAGGACTTCGGTGTGCT
>NW_025410373.1:0-7897 GCF_002201575.2 Neomonachus schauinslandi
GAAACAGTCAACAAAACCAAAAGACAACCGACAGAATGGGAGAAGATTTTGCAAATGACATATCAGATAAAGGGCTAGTATCCAAAATCTATAAAGAACTCATCAAACTCAACACCCAAAGAACAAAGAATCCAATCAAGAAATGGGCAGAAGACATGAACAGACATTTTTCCAAAGAAGACATCCAAATGGCCAACAGACACATGAAAAAGTGCCCAATATCGCTCGGCATCAGGGAAATCCAAATCCAAACCTCAATGAGATACCACCTCACACCAGTCAGAATGGCTAAAATTAACAAGTCAGGAAATGACAGATGTTGGCGGGGATGCGGAGAAAGGGGAACCCTCCTACACTGTTGGTGGGAATGCAAGCTGGTGCAACCACTCTGGAAAACAGTATGGAGGTTCCTCAAAAAGTTGAAAATAGAGCTACCTTATGATCCAGCAATTGCACTACTGGGTATTTACTCCAAAGATACAAAAGTAGGGATCCGAAAGGGTATATGCACCCCAATGTTTATAGCAGCAATGTCCACAATAGCCACACTGGAAAGAGCCAAGATGTCCATCGACAGATGAATGGATAAAGAAGATGTGGTATATATATATACAATGGAATATTATGCAGCCATCAAAAGGAATGTGTTCTTGCCATTTGCAATGATGTGGATGGAACTGGAGGGTATTATGCTGAGCGAAATAAGTCAATCAGAGAAAGACATGTATCATATGATCTCACTGATACGAGGAATTCTTAATTGCAGGAAACAAACTGAGGGTTGCTGGAGTGGAGGGTGTGGTGGGAGGGATGGGGTGACTGGGTGATAGACACTGGGGAGGGTATGTGCTCTGGTAAGCGCTGTGAATTGTGCAAGACTGTTGAATCTCAGATCTGTACCTATGAAACAAATATTGCAATATATGTTAAGAAAAAAAAAAAGGTATAGCAGGAGAGGAAGAATGAAGGGGGGGAAATCAGAGGGGTAGACGAACCATGAGAGATGATGGACTCTGAAAAACAAACTCAGGGTTCTAGAGGGGAGGGAGGTGGGTGGATGCGTTAGCCTGGTGATGGGTATTGAGGAGGGCACGTTCTGCATGGAGCACTGGGTGTTATGCACAAACAATGAGTCATGGAACACTACATCTAAAACTAATGATGTAATGTATGGGGATTAACATAACAATAAAAAGATTTTTTAAAAAGTATCTTCGCATAAAAATGGGTAATGCGAAATTAATTGTACAGAGTAGAAAAAACATATGTGGAATTCAAAGGGGTTAGTAAAATTGGGTGTGTCCCTTAAATCGTAGAGACACCTTACTCTTTGCAATGGAAAACTTCAGAAACCTGAGCTTAAATATTCAGTCATTTGGGTGACTCACTGAATGCGGCCGTGTTAGCGTTAAAATCAAAAGGGTTGAAATTTTAAATTACTCGGGAATTGTTTTGTCTTAAAGTGTGTCCAGGAAATGTGCATGGGAGGAAAACTTTTTTTTTTAAAGATTTTATTTATTTATTTGAGAGAGAGAGAATGAAAGACAGAGAGCATGAGAGGGAGGAGGGTCAGAGGGAGAAGCAGACTCCCCACTGAGCAGGGAGCCCGATGCGGGACTCGATCCCAGGACTCCAGGATCGTGACCTGAGCCGAAGGCAGTCGCTTAACCAACTGAGCCACCCAGGCGCTCCGGGAGGAAAACTTTTATTTAGCTTTGGTAAAGTCAAAAAGAGGACAGAAATTTTAAGCCATTTCTCACTGTGTATGTGTGTCTGTGTGTGTTTTGTCTGAATGTGTTAAGTGAAACTAAGCTCATTTGATAAAAAAGAAAATTTAAACCCTAGAGAATCGTAAGCTGTGACTATTTCCTTCTGCTTTTTGCTAATGTGTAAACGTGGGCAGCTGAGGTAGTGAACCAACAGGGCACAGTGCCAATCACTAGAGATCTTGATTATCTAATTTCTGGAAGATGTTGGGATAAAACATTTGCAGTTTTAAAGTCTCATTTTGCCACTAGAAAAATAATGGATAATAATACCTTGCCCTTTATAATTCTTTAGTTGCTTGTGGGGATCCAAGGAGATAGTATGTGGAGGGAACTCATAAACTTCATAATTTTAAGACTGCATTTCTTAAAACTAGTTGACATTCAAGTACCAGAAATAAAGAACCTTTAGAAAAGTAAGCACGAACTAATAATCAAAAAGTTAAAATAAAAGAGTGAAAGAATAAGAAAAAGAATATCCTTTATGTCAACACTACCATTATGTAGTGTTCAATTTCATCAATTGTGCCATCATTTACTTTACTTGGTTTGTAAGTCAATATCTAAACAATATGTACATATGATATTTGATTGATATGATGAGCTTTTTTTAATATATAAAAGTTTATTCTCTCTCTTCCTCTCTCTCTCTCTCGTCCTCTTTCTCTGTTCCTCTTTCCCTCTCTCTTCCTTCATTCTCTCTGTCTCTCTCTCTCTCTTTTACTTGGAGAAAAAAACAAGTCCTTCTTTCTGACATGTTTCTCATTTTCTGGATTTGGCCTTATGGTGTCATTAAGCATGTTCTACTTTCCTCTGTAAATGCTGAGCCATGATGGAGACTCAATCGAGCCATTTCATGTTTAATTTTTTTTTAATCTTCATAAATACTTGTCTACACTTTATAACTTCAAGAGTTACTTCATATCTTGTTATGTCTCCTTTTTGATGTTAAGTTTCATCCATCCATTTTTAAGTTCTCCATTATCTTTTGACCTACTAGGTTTAGCAGTCATTGAGGATCATTGTCCAGACATCTTATTACATTAAGGGGTGGGAAAAGAGCTGTGGGAATCTTCTATAAAGAACTTCACTCTTCTACTTTTAAATGATCTTAGGACATAACTGGTATGGGAAAGGCAAGATGAATGATTGTTTTTCCCCTCCTACCTTTTCCCCCCGCTTCTACCAGTTTTTAGAAAAATGGGTTTATGCCTTGACAGTTTCCTAAAGTGATTAGTGAGATTGATTTTTGTGTCATTATGAAATCAAAGATGATGAGTTCTAATCTATTATCCCTAGGTTTCCTTTTGATACTCTAACTGTTCCTTTTTTTATCAGTGAAATCCTCGTCACATTGGTGTTGATGACCTTATTGTCATAGCTCCAGTAGGCACTGATAGCTTTTATATTTTCTGGTCAATATATATTATGCTTCTTCGTACATTTCCTGTTTCAGATCTGGAATCAGTCATTTCACCAAGATTTATTGGTTCCTTTTAGTGTGAAATAGTATTTGGAGTTAACAATTTTGAGCCCAAAAGTTATTATTGCTATTGGGTATTGCTGTCAGTTGTAGACCATTTCAGTACAGAAAACTAGGATATAGCTACTTCTAAATATAAAATGCATCATATATTTATAAAATAATTCTAATTCACATTTAAGATAAAGGGTGTAAGACTGTTGAATCACAGACCTGTACCTCTGAAACAAATAATACATTATATGTTTAAAAAAAAAAGAAGAAGAAGAAAAAGAAGATAGCAGGAAGGGAAGAATGAAGGGGGGGAATCAGAGGGGGAGATGAACCATGAGAGAAGATGGACTCTGAGAAACAAACTGAGGGTTCTAGAGGGGAGGGGGGTGGGATGGGTTAGCCTGGTGATGGGTATTAAAGAGCCCACGTACTGAATGGAGCACTGGGTGTTATACACAAACAATGAATCATGGAACACTACATCAAAAACTAATGATGTAATGTATGGTGATTAACATAACATAATAAAAAAATTAAAAACAAAAAAGATAAAGGGTATTTACTTAATTTTGTTTTTTCTTTTCTTTTTCTTTTGCATTAAAAATCTTAGTCTGGAAAAAATTTTAGGTAATTTGTTCTTTTTACTGTAATATCATATGTATGTATGCGTATGTATGTTAACAAAAACAACACTATCACTAACAACATGAGTACTAAATATTAGTTATGGTTTTGTTTGATTGCAGTTCTTTTTGTCCTTATAATGCATCCCACAAAGCCTGTGGAGTCAAGTAGTATTTTTTTAAGCCACCAACAGTTAGAATCTTGTTTTATTTTACTTTTAATAGTTAGGTATCACTTCTTTTTCATTTTGATTTAATTTTGTTTTATAATTATGAAGTCATTTGTACATTTCCAAAGACAAAATTGCTTAACAAGCTAGAATTAGAGAAATTTAGCCTTTATTCTACCCCTTCTTCCATATATGACTATTATTAATAGGAGATCTTTATCAATACTATTTATACCTGTACGAGTAGACTAGATGCAGCTGAAGAAAGCATTACTGAATTAGAAAAACAAAATCCAAAGGAATTACCCAAATGTAGCACAGAGATGGTAGATATGAAAAGAGAAGAATATTCATATCCCTAAATGCAAATTTTAGAGAACAAGAAAAACTGAGAAAGAATGAACTAAGAATTCTATTCAGCTAGCAAAGAAAAAAAAAGAGTAAACACAAAGAAAATAATAAAAGGAACAGTATAATAAAAATTAAAAAGCAGAAATTAATGAAATAGAATGCAAATGAGCAGTTGAGATAATTAGCAGGAGCAACAGCTGTTAAAAAGAAAAAAAAGAATAAAATACTTATTGGAAAACAAGGAAAGTGTGCAAAGTGGTCACAGGGCAGGGATATGTTGTGTTAGCTATGTGGTAAGACAATAAAATGTTATGTGGTATTCTTGATGGATTCCTGGAACATGCAAAGGATATTAGGAGAAAACAAGTGAAATCCAAACAAAATGTTTCTTAGTTGTGACAAATGTACCATGGTAATGATATGGGAAACTGGGTGAGGAGTATATGTGAACTCGTACTATATATGAAACTTCTCTGTAAATCTGAAACTATTCTAAAATTAAAGTTTATTTAAAAATAATTATTAGACTGAAAAAAATATTCTTGTAGGATAGATGTATTGGATCTCCCAAGACTACTCCTGTGCTAGGAGATTCTCTGGAAAGAATCAGTGTATTCTGAGATACTGAGAGTTATTACAGGGATGTAGTAAGGAATACCTAGATCATAAAGGAAAAATACAAAAGTGCAGACTTCTTTATGCTCTCTCCCTTCCACACACAGCTCACTCTTGTCTCAATCTTAGAACAAAAATGTAGAAACGTGTGCAATGCTTATGCCCAGGGAAGCCTACTCAGCACCCAAGCTTTTTATTGGGGTTTGGTTATATAGACAGACTAGTACATGCCAAAGTTCCAGACTCTCAAAAGGAAGTTATGTATTAATCACAAACCATATGGATTGCTCTGTCTAGATGCAGAGAACCACCTTTTTCAGTTAGGGAAAGCTTTATTTCACTGTAGAGAACTGTTTACCAGCCAAGTTCCCAAACAGTAGCCAAAGGTCAAACTTAAGGAGATAATTCTTTTTTTGTTTGTTCGTTTGGGTTTTTTGGTTGTTTTGTTTTGTTTTGTTCTGTTTTAGAGAGTGAGCATGCAAGCAGGCTGGGGGGGGAGGGCAGTTGAGTTGGGGGAAGGACCTCTTTCCACTAAAAGAAACAATAGAGACATTCAAAAGACAGGCTACAGTGTAATGAGAAGACAAAGAGTTAAAAAAAACAAAACAAGGTTAAACACTTTTCCCTTTGCCCAGGTCTGTGGATTGGTGATTTGTAGTGTGAGTTGAGGGGCTCCTGGTATCCAAGGTAGCTGAGCACAGCTGGGCCAACGCTAGAGTTGGCAAGGCCCACAGTGGGTCCCCAAAAGGATGGAAGTAGAGGATAGACCTGAAACCTCATCTCTCCCCGCTCAATCTTTAACTCCCTTTACCTCTTCACCCTGACGACTCCCAGATTTGTATTCTTCAGATTCAACCTCTTCCCTGAACTTCAGACTCATTAATTCAACTACGAACTGCACTTATGTATCTTGCAGTCTTCTGAAACCAAACGTCCAAAATAGGAGGTCCTTCCTAAATCAACTTCTCCCAAAGACTTCTCCATGTAATTAAATGGCACCACCCTTACCCCAGTCACAGAGTCCAAAAATCTGATCATCTTCCTTGGTTTCTCTTTTCTCTGATGTCTTTTATATAATCCATTTAGCAAGTCCTGACACAGCTATGTTAGAATTATACTACAAACTCAATCTAGTCTTACCAAATCTATGGCTAACACATAAGCCAACCCCAATCATGTCTCCCCTAGACTACCACAGAAGACCTTTAATGGAATTCCTGCTTCTGTACTTCCACACATTGTCCTGTGTCCCCAACAGTGAGGTCTCTAGGCACAGCAGCCAGAGGGATCCTTCTTAGCAAGAAGATCAGATTGCCTCAGTTTCTGCTCAAAAGTGTTCCAATGACTTACCACCAGGTATTTAATAGACTGGAAAACCTTTAGCAGGGCCTACAAGGTCCTACATGGTCTGGCCCTGCTTACTGCTTGGACTTCAACTTGACACAGCTTCCCCTCACTCTTTTTTTTTTTTTTTTTTTTTGGAGAGAGGGTGGGGAGGGGCAGAGGGAGAGAAAGAATCTTAAGCAGACTCCACACCCAGAGTGGAGCCTAAGGAGGGCTCAATCTCATGACTATGACCCTGAGCCTGAAATCAAGAGTCTGACGCTTAACCCCTTAACCGATTGAACCACCCAGAAGCCCCATAAGGAGCTATTTCTAAAGATAGCCAGGTCAGGCTTCCTACATGAATTCTTTTCTGCACAGAAAGACAGAAGTTTTTTTTTTATTTATTCTTATGTTAATCCCCATACATTACATCATTAGTTTTAGATGAAGTGTTCCATGATTCATTGTTTGTGCATAACACCCAGTGCTCCATGCAGAATGTGCCCTCTTCAATACCCACCACCAGGCTAACCCATCCTCCCACCCCCTTCCCCTCTAGAACCCTGTTTGTTTTTTAGAGTCCATCGTCTCTCATGCTTCGTCTACCCCTCCGATTTCCCCCGCTTCATTCTTCCCCTCCCGCTACCTTCTTCTTCTTCTTTTTTTTCTTAACATATATTGCATTATTTGTTTCAGAGGTACAGATCTGAGATTCAACAATCTTGCACAATTCACAGCGCTTACCAGAGCATATACCCTCCCCAGTGTCTATCACCCAGTCACCCCATCCCTCCCACCCCAACCCCTACTCCAGCAACCCTCAGTTTGTTTCCTGCAATTAAGAATTCCTCATATCAGTGAGGTCATATGATACATGTCTTTCTCTGTTTGACTTATTTCACTCAACATAATACCCTCCAGTTCCATCCACGTTGTTGCAAATGGCAAGATCTCATTCCTTTTGATGGCTGCATAATATACCATTGTATATATATACCACCTCTTCTTTATCCATTCATCTGTCGATGGACATCTTGGCTCTTTCCACAGTTTGGCTATTGTGGACATTGCTGCTATAAACATTGGGGTGCACGTACCCTTTCAGATCCCTACTTTTGTATCTTTGGGGTAAATACCCAGTAGTGCAATTGCTGGATCATAGGGTAGCTCTATTTTCAACTTTTTGAGGAACCTCCATACTGATTTCCAGAGTGGCTGCACCAGCTTGCATTCCCACCAGCAGTGTAGGAGGGTTCCCCTTTCTCCGCATCCCCGCCAACATCTGTCGTTTCCTGACTTGTTAATTTTAGCCATTCTGACTGGTGTGAGGTGGTATCTCATTGAGGTTTTGATTTGGATTTCCCTGATGCCGAGTGATATTGAGCACTTTTTCACGTGTCTGTTGGCCATTTGGATGTCTTCTTTGGAAAAATGTCTGTTCATGTCTTCTGCCCATTTCTTGATTGGATTCTTTGTTCTTTGGGTGTTGAGTTTGATAAGTTCTTTATAGATTGTGGATACTAGCCCTTTATCTGATATGTCATTTGCAAATATCTTCTCCCATTCTGT
>NW_025410374.1:0-7895 GCF_002201575.2 Neomonachus schauinslandi
TTGGAGAAGTATTTATAATGCAGCGGCGCCGGTGCAGTCGCGGCGCCTGGGGTCCCGCAGGGTCCTAGCGTCCACTGCATTGGCTGCCGAGGGTCACCATGTGATCTCGGGGGTGGGAGCAGACACCGCCTCCGCGCCCGCCCGATGGCACACTTGGGCGCTGCGCGGCGGCCGTGTGCGGGCGGCCAGCTGGAGTGCGCCTGGGCGGGGGTGGCGCGGGCAGCCCGGGGTACGACGGAGCGGCCGAGCCCCGCGAGGTGGCCGGGGACGAGCGAGCGCGCGACCGGGGTTCCCGGCCCGGAGGGAGCGCCCCGTGGGGGCTCCGGGCAGGGCGCCTCCCGCCTGGCCCTTGAGCCCCCGCGCCTCCACCCCTCAACGCGGGCCTGGGAGTCCCCGGTCCTGGGGCCGGGCCGCTGGAGCCCGCGGCGCCGCGTCCTCCTCCTCTTCGGCCGCCGGACGCAGTCACCGAACCATCTCCATCTCCATCTCCCGCCCCTTTGTCTGAATGCGACGCCCGGCCGGGGCCCCGGGGAGGGGCGCCGCGGCTTCCCCGGCCTGGCGCCCCTGGGAACCTGCGCCTGGGGCCACACGGGCTGGACGCGCGGGTACGCGGTCGGAGCGGGATCTAATGCCCAGATCGCCTGCAGCCCCCCGCGTCCGGGCGCAGCACAGCAACCCTCCGCTCCGACACCGAATTCCCGCAGCGGGCACTGGGGGCGCTGGGCTGGTCGGACCCCTCCCGGCCCGGCCCCCCGCCCTCCTCGGCCCGCGCCAGCCGCTCCACGATCTCGGGGCAGGGGCGGGGGGGGGGGTGCTCTTGCCGATCCTTGCCGGTCCTGCGAGCCCTATCTGCTTGTCGACGCTGCGGACCGGGTGCGGGGTGTGAGGGTGAGGGTGGGGGACAGGTAATCCCAGATCCCTCCCCTAACACCCATAAACCCTGGGTTTATGAACCCAGCCCCCTGCAGCTATGCACCCCTTCCCCGCGTCGCCCCGCATCGCGCCGCATTTCCCGCCGTGGCCCCGCAGGGCAGCCTGGAGCTGAGTTCACCACACCCGCATGGTTGGAGTCGAGACCTAGGGGACCAGGCCTAAGGACCTCAGCCTGCGGCTACCATCACCTAGAGGCTAGGAAGGGGACGACCCCTCGCCAGTGTCCCGCCAAGGGACCCGGGTAGAGTAGGGAGGACTCCGGACCCAGGAGCTGAACTGGTCCACAGCCAGGATCGCCAGTGCAAGGACCATGGTGGGAGGGAGCAGCCAAATTGGGAAGTCACCCCACACTCTATTTCCCAGATGCCAGGGTTTATCTGGGGCCGGGCTGTCATCTTCCAAGAGAGGAAAGTGAAACCGTAGAGAATCTCAAAGGAGCACGCAGGTCATTCAGAAATCACTCCATGTGCTGTCTGAACGCTGCCGAGAGCCCGACCAGCCACAGTGGACCAGGCTGCAGGGTGTCCTGAGGTTGACCAGGTGGAGGGCAGACGTGTCCTGGCAAAGCCAACAGCAAGCAGGGGATCCAGGCAGGAAAAACAAGGAATGGGGAGGGGTGGCTCATGTGCCTGGAGGAGTCAAGGGGCTTCAGAGGAAGGGGAGATAGGG
The DNA here is from genome assembly GCF_002201575.2 of Neomonachus schauinslandi. Taxonomy (NCBI): domain Eukaryota; kingdom Metazoa; phylum Chordata; class Mammalia; order Carnivora; family Phocidae; genus Neomonachus; species Neomonachus schauinslandi. Next base: position 1,603 of record NW_025410374.1, read on the forward strand.
CTTTGGATGTGGGCCTTGAGCACCAGATCAGGGATTTGGGAAACATTCTGTTGTTCTGTGATGGGGGCCAGAAGGGAGGACCAGGTGGAGGATCCAGGGACCTCGGACCCCAGACTTGGTGCAAAGAGGCTCCTCCGTGCAGAGTGGCCCAGCCCTTAGAGGGCCACAGCCTCTGCTGGCTACTACCCGACCCACCCACCCTCCTCTGGCCCCCAACAGTCAAGCCCACAGGTGGAGGGAAGGACCTGCATTTCCACTCAGCCTGACTTTGGTGGGCCCTGCATCTGCAGAGGTCCCTTCCTCCAGGTGGCCTGACCTCACCTTCAGCCCCAAGTCTTGAACCCCCTGCCTCCCAAAATACCTTGGCTAGACTAGCACTGCAGCATCCTGGTCTAGAGGGCCCTGGAGAGCACCAGGAGGAGGTGGGGAGGATATAGCCAGACTCCGCTTGGAAGGGACAGAGCTGGACACCAGGGACAGCCACCTGGAAGATGTTGGAGACCTCAGGGCCTGGGCTTTAGCGCTCGGAGTGGGGGTGGCCTTAAAGGGAAGGGAGGTCTGCCCAGGCAGCAGGGTCCCAGGCCCGCCACTGAGCCTGTTCCCTCCCCGGTGACAGGAAGACACCCCCCTCCCCCACCCTGCGCCTTCTGCCTGCATCAAGAACCCATTTCACAGACAATAAAATTGAGGCTGGGTGGGTCCGTTCTCTGGGTCCGTTCTCCCATGCACTCCTCTGGTTTCTGATGCTCGGAGTCCCCTCTGCACCCACACCCCAATCGCCTGGGCAGCCCCAACCACCTGCAATTCCACCCTGCACCCCTGCAGTCCGGGTATCACGGTCAAAGCTAGACCCCGGCCCACAAAAGGGGGGCGGGCGTGCAGGACAGGACCCTTCCCAGACTCCAAAGGTAGAGTAGGGTGGGTGCCCTGGGCTTCCCCTGCTCCGTGCTAGGAGGGGGCACCAAACACAGGACGGTGCATTAGCAGAAAACCCCTCACCCCAAGTGAAGAAGGGACCCTCGGGACCATCCTGGGGCAGACCCACTGGGTCTCCTCCAAGGACACCCTGAGGGCCAGCCTGTCCCTGCGGGGTGGGGGGGACCTGGCTGAGACCCAAACTTCACCAGCGGTCAGAGGTACGGGGGGCCTGGGAAGCGACAGAGGTGAGTGGGAGCGCTGGAGGAAGGCCAAGGGGTCTCCAGAGAAGTGAACCAAAAGACCAGGGGATGGGAAGACAAAAGAAAAACAGACCAGATGGGAGGCCCAGTGTGCAACTGACAGTAGCTGCCCAAAGAGAAAAGAGAAGGGAACAACCATAATATAATAATGATTATTATTATTTCCTCTAGCTAAGGGACTGAGACTTCTTTTTTTTTTTTTTTTTTTTTTTTTTTTAAAGATTTTATTTATTTATTTGAGAGAGAGAATGAGAGAGAGAGAGCACATGAGAGGGGGGAGGGTCAGAGGGAGAAGCAGACCCCCCGCTGAGCAAGGAGCCCAATATGGGACTCGATCCCGGGACTCCAGGATCATGACCTGAGCCGAAGGCAGTCGCTTAACCAACTGAGCCACCCAGGCGCCCCGGGACTGAGACTTCTGATTAAAGCCTGTCCAGCACTTTGAGTGAAGCTTCAGTCCTGAGAGTGTCCTGGGGGTGGGAGGGAAAAGTTCCTGACAGGCACCCAAACTGCTCAACCTCCTCACCCAGAGTCCATGACCCAGCAGCCATCCCTCCCTTCTACACAGGCTCAGTGAGTGCCCACCCTCTATCAGGCCCTGAAAAGAACAAAGCCCAGTCCTCCTGAGGCTTTCCAATCCAGCAGGGGAGGGACCGGAAATAAATAAAAGAGACCAAAGTTCTAGTATCCCTTGGGGACAAACAAACAAACAAAAAAGCAAGGTAGGATAAGGAACTAAAGAGTGAGGCAGGTCGTGGAGGAGGCCAAGTGCATAACTCCACGGAGAGACGACAGCCTGTGCAAAGGCCCGGAGGTAGGAGGAGCTATGAATTGAACATGCCAGCAAAAGATAGTTTCAGACAGGCCAGCTCAGAAAGTTTACTTACCACAATGTTTTCTAGGAAGATACTTGAAGACATGCAACATGGAGGGGATGACAAGACGTCTAGGAAACAGTGACTCCAAACCAGAAGAGTGAAAGGTAGGCAATGGGCAGTGGGAGTACCCAGCTGGCTGGGAGCAGGAGGGCCAGAGCCTGGCAGGGGGCATAGAGGTGACTTGAAGTTAAGGATGTGATAAAAGCAGACAGTGTGGGAACATTAAGGCAAACATCAAGTCCAGAAAAAACTAAAGCTGTCCTAAAGATAATGTATTCCCAATTCACTGCTTAGCCTAGAATCATATTTACATATATATCGTGGCAGATGCTCTTGACTGAATCTTTCTACAGATGAGCAGGAAAGCGGTATCATGGCTCTAGGGTAGAGCCTGAATGTTGTCAGCCTTGACCACATGCAAGGCTAGACTCCTTGCAAGAACGGTCTGTGCTGACTCTGTCCACCTCTCCTCCTCCCATGAAACCTCCATTCAGGCCTTCCCCGCCCACAACTAACCCTGTTCTTATCAAGGCCAACAAAGACCAGTGCTGCCACATCCAGTGGTCCAGGCTTGGCCCTTCTTGACCTCAGCAGCATGTGACATGATGACCCCTCCTTTCTAACCAAAGCCCTCACCTGTCTCAGCTGTCTTCATGCCTCTTGGCTGCCCCCTCTCCTCTGGGGACCCCTCATCTCTGCCCTCTTAGTGCTCACCTCTGCTCTGTCCACACCCAGGCCACAAGGGTCTCAGCCAGCCCTTGTGTTCCTAACTATCTCTCTCCGTCCCCTTTTCCACACATATCTGTCCACTTGCTTCCCCCTGCTCAGGGGTCTAGGGCACACCTCAAGACTGGCTCCTCCACCCCGACTCCAGGCCCTGTCTGGGGAGCTTGTGCTCCTACTTCCTCCCAAAGAGTACTCCTATGAGAGGCTTTCTCAGACCGTCCCTATCTTTGGCCGTCCCTATCTTTCATGGTAATAGAAACCCCAATTTGTGCCGGGGCTCGCGGCTGCCCACAACAAACAGGGTGCCCAGTTAAATTTAAATTTTAGGTAAACGAATAACTTTTAATATAAATATGTCCTAAATACTGCATGGAACATACTTAATACTAACGAGTACTTATACTAGAAGTACTTGTACTTTTTATACTGGAAAGTGTTCATTGGTCCTGGATCTGTATTTGCTAAATCGGAGAACCCAAGCAGAGAACGCCGTCCATCCCCACCTCCCCGGCAGCCAGGAATGGCCACGTGACTGAAGCCAACCAATGGAACATCAGCACCGTCGGGGCGGGGCCCCGGAGGGAAGACACCTGCCTCCGTCCGCCCTCCGCTCCTTTCTGGGGCCCCAAGACTGGAGGATTCTGATCCCTGCCACCGAGTGCCCCGCGCATTTCCAGAACTGAGGGTTGGTCTGAGCTTCAGCACTCCCTCGTCTCTCTCTGGCCTGCTTTAGAGTTCACAGGCATCATCACCACCAGACATCTAGCTCAACCTCCCAGCACCACCAAGGTAGGGCTCTGTGTGGTCCAGACACTTGGATCCGCAGCAGCATGCCAGGCCCTTCCAGGCAGAAAAGCACTGAGGACAGGACAGGTCCTGGGGTGGGAGCAAGAGCAGGGCAGGTGCTGTGGGGCTGAGGCCTGGAGGAAAGCTCTGAGAAAACGTGTGCACACGCGCGGTGACACGGACAGGCTGTGTCCGTGGGGACTTGTGAGCTAAAGAGGGGCAATCCTCCCCTCTCTGGCAGGAGCGCCTTGTTGCCCTCGGGCAGCCACCACTAGGGAACTATAACACCCCAGAAAGGCCAAGTGTCCCACAGTGGTCACTTCCAACCATGGCATTGCTTGGATACTACAAAACATCGATGGAATGAATGGAGGGACAGAGGGAGGGTCACCTGCTTCCCCTGGAGGGCTCCTGCCTGGTGCTGTGCACACACCTGTGGATGAGTAAGGGCCTGTTACCCACAGGCACAACACTTGTATTCAGACCCAGATTCTTATTCCCTGGTGCCCAGGGGCTGGGCTGGGGCTGGAGGAGGGGCCGGCAGGCTTAGGCTGTGCAGACCATGCCAGTCCTCCCCGGGCCGGGAAGAGCCTTCTCTGGCTGCCGGCTCCTCCTGCCTGTCCTGGCAGCTACCGTGCGCAGGCTAGGCTCTGAGGGGGCCCACTGGCGGGGCCTGCAGGGAGCTCCCAGGACAGCCATCCCCAACGCAGTGCAGAGGATCCCCGGGGGGCTCGGCACAGGGACAGTTGTTCTGGGAACGAGGCCAGCTTCTACACTCCCCTGGCCTCAGAGGTCAGGCAGACAGGCAAGTGAGGTGTCTGAAGGCTGACTTGCAGCGGCCACGAAGTGCTGTGGGGCTAGACATGCGTATCTGCTCAGCACAGGCCCTGGTATGGCCCACATGGAACCGCTGGGGAAACTAAGTCCCACACCAGGGACCACCGGGGGCAATGCCGGTGGGCTCTGGTGGCCAGAACAGGGAGACAGGACACAGTGTGCTGGGCCGGGTGTTTATTGATGAGGAACAGCAGTGTCTGAGGATCCTCAGCGCCCGGCAGGCCAGCAGGCACACAGGGCCCGGCGCTCGGCCTGCAGCAGGAGGGTCTCCGTCTGCAAAGCAACAAGGGGCAGTGAGGGCAGGGCGCCGCGCCAGCGCTCCACCCACCCGCGCCCGAGGGCACGCCATCTCCGGGTGCTCCCAGCAGTATCCTCTCCGCCTGCTCCTGAAACCTCGGAGCCCCCAACCACACTGATTGTCAGACCCTCTGCTACCCTGTGGGCCTCCACCCCTTCCCACGCTCTTCCTCTAGACCCTCCACGGTCTCTGCCAGCACAGCTGTCCTGTCCGGGACCCTGCACACGCTCATCCCAGGCCTGGACGACTTCAACCTGTATGCTGCCTCTCAGGGTCCCCCCCAACGCCATCCCCAGTTGGGATGGGGCTGCTCTTCTCAGGAGCCCAGCCCCAGACTCAGTGAGATTCAGATCCTGGAGGCACTCTAGGCCTCCATCTGGGCCCTGCGGAGCTGGCCAGAAAAGGGGACCAGGGTGGGGTCTCCCCTTCTTTCCACTTCTGGAGATTCTCCCCCATTCCCACACTCTGTCCTAAGTGAAAACTCCCTTGGCTGAGGCACAGTGAGGACGCGAGAGAGGGTGGGAGGGCTCAGTGTTCCTCCCAGACTTGGGGGTTGACCCTGCACCTAGCACCCTATGCATAACACCCATCCCTCCCCAGGTGAGGCTGGGCGGTGTGGAGCCTCCCAGACCGCCCTGCCCAAGCTGCCCTTTCTCGCCCAACCCTCCCCCCACACCCGTTTCTGACCCAGGGAAAGTGACTCCTCTTTCCCCTGCCCGATGGACCTCATTGCCCCGTGGGGGGCGGGGTGCTGAATTGAGACTGGCACTTCTTCCTCAGGTCCTGGGTGTGGCTCACAGGAAAAAAAGCCCAATGAGGCCTTGGGGAAGAGGGCACCTCCCTCACCGGGTCTGGAAACGCTCATGGGTGAGACCGGCGCCCACAATGCCCCTCAGAACACTGGAGCCAGATGAGAGCAGGAGGACCACCGGCTGTGCCACAGGTTGGGTCCTTGCCCCGCCCCCCCCCACCCCTGCCTCCCGGCCAGAGGAGCTCACCCTCGAGTCCAGGCTGGAGGCCGTCTTCCGAAGGTCCTGCAGGGCGCGCTGCATGAACTCGAACGCGTGGCAGTCCACGCACGGACGGCCTGCGGGAGTGCGCATCAGCGCGGAGGGAACGTCATCCCAGTCCAGTACCCCCCGCCCCAGCACCTCCCACCGAAAGGGCGGCCCGGGAGCCCGACCGCGGAAGGGGCGCGAGGTAGGTGTTGGGAACAATGGGGAGGAACCGTGCTCTCGCACGCCCGGGTGGCGTCAGAGCCCCGTGGGGACCCCTCCACAACGCACGTACTTTGCGCGGGGACAGCGCTCCCGGCGGTGGGCTCGGCGCGGGCCTGGAAACTCAGCAGCGCCACGCTCAGCAGCAGCAGCCACGGCGGCAGCGACCTCGGGAGCCTGCACGGAAGCGGGGGGGCCATGGCCGAGCGCAGGGAGCCGGGGCCGCCCTACAGCGAGCCGCGGAGGTCAGCGGCGCCCTCACCGGGGTTCACGGAACCCCCACCCCGCCGTCACGCCCCAGGCCCTCGAACCCCTCACAACCCGCCCTCACCGGGGTTCACGGACCCCCCCACCCCGCCCTCACCCCCCCCCC
>NW_025410375.1:0-7895 GCF_002201575.2 Neomonachus schauinslandi
AGTTTCAGAAGAATAGGTATTAATTCTTCTTGAAATGTTTGGTAGAATTCCCCTGGGAAGCCATCTGGCCCTGGGCTTTTGTTTTTTGGGAGATTTTTGATGACTGCTTCAATTTCCTTAGTGGTTATAGGTCTGTTCAGGTTTTCTATTTCTTCCTGGTTCAGTTTTGGTAGTTGATACATCTCTAGGAATGCATCCATTTCTTCCAGGTTATCTAATTTGCTGGCATAGAGTTGCTCATAATATGTTCTTATAATTGTTTGTATTTCTTTGGTGTTGGTTGTGATCTCTCCTCTTTCATTCATGATTTTGTTGATTTGGGTCATTTCTCTTCTCTTTTTGATAAGTCTGGCCAGGGGTTTATCAGTCTTGTTCATTCTTTCAAAGAATCAGCTCCTAGTTTCCTTGATCTGTTCTACTGTTCTTTTAGTTTCTATTTCATTGATTTCTGCTCTGATCTTTATTATTTCTCTTCTCCTGCTGGGTTTAGGCTTTATTTGCTGTTCTTTCTCCAGATCCTTTAGGTGTAGGGTTATGTTGTGTACTTGAGACCTTTCTTGTTTCTTGAGAAAGGCTTGTATTGCTATATACTTTCCTCTTAGGACTGCCTTTGCTGCATCCCAAAGATTTTGAATAGTTGTGTTTTCATTTTCATTGGTTTCCATGTATTTTTTTAATTCTTCTTTAATTTCCTGGTTGACCCATTCATTCTTCAGTAGGATGCTCTTTAGCCTCCATGTATTTGAGTTCTTTCCGACTTTCCTCTTGTGATTGAGTTCTAGTTTCAAAGCATTGTGGTCTGAAGATAGGCAGGGAATGATCCGAATCTTCTGGTACTGGCTGAGACCTGATTTATGACCTAGGATGTGATCGATTCTGGAGAATGTTCCATGGGGACTAGAGAAGAATGTGTATTCTGTTGCTTTGGGATGGAATGTTCTGAATATGTCTGTGAAGTCCATTTGTTCCAGTGTGTCATTTAAAGTCATTATTTCCTTGTTGATCTTTTGCTTAGACAATCTGTGCATTTCAGTGAGGGGGGTGTTAAAGTCCCCCACTATTATTGTATTGTTGTCGATGTGTTTCTTTGCTTTTGTTATTAATTGCCTTATATAATTGGCTGCTCCCATGTTAGGAGCATAGATATTTACAGTTGTTAGATCTTCTTGTTGGATAGATCCTTTAAGTAGGATATAATGTCCTTCCTCATCTCTTATTACAGTCTTTGGTTTAAAATATAATTTGTGTGATATAAGGATTGCCACCCCAGCTTTCTTCTGGTGTCCATTAGCATGGTAAATGGTTTTCCACCCCCTCACTTTCAATCTGGGGGTGTCTTTGGTTCTAAAATGAGTCTCTTGCAGACAGCATATGGATGGGTCTTGTTTTTTAATCCAGTCTGATAGCCTGTGTCTTTTGATTGGGGCATTTAGCCCATTTACATTCAGGGTAACTATTGAAAGATAGGAATTTAGTGCCATTGTATTGCCTGTAAGGTGATTGTTACTGTATATTGTCTGTGTTCCTTTCTGGTCTATGTTGCTTTTAGGGTCTCTCTTTGCTTAGAGGACCCCTTTCAAGATTTCCTGTAGGGCTGGTTTTGTGTTTGCAAATTCCTTTAGTTTTTGTTTGTCCTGGAAGCTTTTTATCTCTCCTTGAATTTTCAATGACAGCCTAGCTGGATATAGTATTCTTGGCTGCATATTTTTGTCATTTAGTGCTCTGAATATATCCTGCCAGTCCTTTCTGGCCTGCCAGGTCTCTGTGGATAGGTCTGTTGCCCATCTAGTGTTTCTACCCTTGTAGGTTACATATCTCTTCTCCCGAGCTGCTTTCAGGATTTTCTCTTTGTCTATGAGACTTGTAAGTTTTACTATTAGATGTCGGGGTGTTGACCTATTTTTATTGATTTTGAGAGGGGTTCTCTGTGCTTCCTGGATTTTCATGCCTGTTTCTTTCCCCAAATTAGGGAAGTTCTCTGCTATAATTCGCTCCATTATACCTTCTGCCCCTCTCTCTCTTTCTTCTTCTTCTGGGATCCCAATTATTCTAATGTTGTTTTGATTTATGGTATCGTTTATCTCTTGAATTCTGCCCTCGTGATCTAGTAGTTGTTTATCTCTCTTTTTCTCAGCTTCTTTATTTTCCATCATTTCATCTTCTATGTTACTGATTCTGTCTTCTGCCTCATTTATCCTAGCAGTTAGCGCCCCCATTTTTGATTGCACCTCATTAATAGCCTTTTTGATTTCTACTTGGTTAGATTTTAGTTCTTTTACTTCTCCAGAAAGGGTTTCTCTAATAACTTCCATATTTTTTTCAAGCCCAGCTAGTATCTTTAAAGTGATGATTCTGAACTCTAGATCTGACATCGTACTAATGTCCGTATTGAGTAGGTCCCTGGCAGTCGGTACTACCTCTTGTTCTTTTTGTTGAGGTGATTTTTTCCATCTTGTCATTTTGTGCAGAGGAGAATAGATTAATGAGAGAACAAAATGCTAGCAGAGTAACAAGGTCCCCAGAAAATATACTCTAAACAAATCAGAAAAGACCTGAAGCAGTGGGAAAAGAAAGGGAAAGAGAGAAAAAAGAAAAAGAAAAAGAAAACAAAAACAAACAAAACAACAACAACAACAAAAAACCAGAATGTGATCAAATATGATCAGGCTGGTATATAGATCAGTGCCACACACTAGATTTGGGGTGTATTTTGGTCTTTTAGAAGAAAGTGCCTCCCAAAATTTTAAGGAAAAAAAAAACTTATATATGTACAAAAATAAGGGTTGATATGATGAAGGGATGGAATATGACTGTAAAGATGGAAATTATAAAAAATTTTGTAAAAGGAATTGATAAGAAGTTGTTTGAAAAAAGAAAGAAGAGGATTTAAAAAAAGAAAAAGAAAAAAAAAAAGGGAGAGAATGTGATCAGGCAGGGGAATAGAAAACACCATATACTAGAGATTTAGGGTATATTTTAATCTGTTAGAGAAAACTATCTCAAAATTTTAAAGAGAGAACAATTTATATATATATAAGCCAGAAATACGGGTAACTACTATGAAGGGATAGAGTATGATTCTAAAAATGAAAAATAAAAATGTTTTTTTTTAAAAAAAGGGATTGATAAGATGTTGGTTGAAAAAGGGAAAAAGAAAAATTAAAAAAAAAAAAGAAAAAAAGACAGTTAAAAAAAATTAACTTTGAAAGACTAAAGAATCATGGTAAAAAAGCCATGAATTCTATGTGCAGTATTCCCCTAGCGCTGGAGTTCTGCCATTCTCATTGATCGGTAAACTTGGTCTTGGCTGGCTGTTCTCGCTGATCTTCTGTGGAGGGGTCTGTTGCTCTGGTTTCCAAATGTCTCTGCTGGGAGGCGGAATTGCCCCACCCTTGGCCCCTCCCAGCTAAATAATCTGCTCAGGTTTGCTCTCTGGAGCTTTTGTTCCCTGCGACCTTTCCATACAGCTTTGGAGGCCGAGAGTGAGAATGGCGGCCTCCCAATCTCCACCCCGGAGGAGCCGAGAACTCGGGGCCTGCTCCTCAGTGAGCCCCCAGAGAAAAGCAGTCAGTCACTCCTGTCTCCCCGGTCTCCGGCTGCACTCCGTGCTCACCGGGCCTGTGACCGCGTGTTTCTATCTCTGGCACCCGACCCCGGGTGGAGTCTCCAAACCCAGCAGATCCCTGCGGTGCACTCCTGTTCGGCTCCTCCCGGGGGAGGAAGGTGAGTCTCCCCAGATCTGCCGCTTGTTGGGTCCCTGCTGGAGGAGTAGGGGCCCGACTGTGCCGCGGATCACGGTTTATGACAACCCCAAGCTGAGAGCCCGCGCCTGGGCTCCGCCTCTGCAGCCGGCTTCCCTGCTCTGTTACCTGGGAGCTCTGCCACACTCAGGCACCCCCGGTCTTTCTGTGACCCCGAGGGTCCTGAGACCACACTGTCCCGGAGGGTTCCACCCCCCGCTTAGCCACCAGAATGACGTCCCTCAGCGGAGCAGACTTTTAAAAGTTCCGATTTTGTGCTCCGTGGTTCTATCACTTGCCAGAAGCGGCGGACGGAGGCCCCTCCCCCGCTGTCTATCCTCCCGAATATCGCCTCGGATTCACTTCTCTACACGTCCTACCTTCCAGAAAGTGGTCGCTTTTCCGTTCAGAGAGTTGTTGCTCTTCTTTTCTTCGCTCTCCTGTTGAGTTTGTAGGTGTTCAGAATGGTTTGATCCCTATCCAGCTGAATTCCTGAGAGGAGACGAAATCCAGGTCTCCTACTCCTCCGCCATCTTTCTCCGCCCCCCCCCCCAAATTTTAAAAAAGAGTTAGCATATGACCCAACAATTCCATTTCTGGGTATTTATCCAGAGGAATTGAAATCAGGATCTCGAAGTGATATTTGCTCTTAGAACTCTACTACCTGCTTCTCTCAAAAATGGAGATGCTTTAGCCTTTTACCTGCCATCTTTGATGTGTTTCTTTTTTCCTTGTTTTTCCACCTTTCTAAAATTGTACAAAAATTGTAAGTATAAAGATTTCTGTGAATAATTATGAGAGAGCAAATCTCACTTTGAGATCTACTACCCTGATATCCAGGATTAGAACATAATATTTTCTTGCCTGGCGGAATTTGTGTACAACTTGGACAACAAGAGAAGCTATTGAAGATTTTTTTTTTTTAAAGATTTTATTTATTTATTTGAGACAGAGAGAATGAGAGAGAGAGAGAGAGCACATGAGAGGGGGGAGGGTCAGAGGGAGAAGCAGGCTCCCTGCCAAGCAGGGAGCCCGATGCGGGACTCGATCCAGGGACTCCAGGATCAGCTATTGAAGATTATTTTAAGCAATGTTGTGATTTTATTATAAGATTAATCTGATATTTGCATAGAAGGTAAATTAGAGTGAAGAGAGATTGGAGGTAGGGACACCTGGCAGAGTGTGCATGTAGTACAGGCAGATTCTGAAGGTACAGAATAGTGGAGTTGGAAATGAGGAAAGTATATTAAGTACAGCATCAAAGAGGTTGCATCATGTTATATGTTACCAGTTTCAGTGTGGAAAGACATGTTGCCAGGGGTTGGAGGAGGCTGGTTGAGTTTTTTCAAAGTAAAACTTTTAATCACTTTACATCCTTCACTATCAAGGATAATTTCACTCAACCACAGAAGAATCAGATTGTAAAAGAAACAAAATAAATTTGGTTTTGGACTTGCTAAATTTGAGGTAGTCTTGGGACTTAAGAATTATTTTAGTAGGAAGACATAGTTAGAAATGTTTCATGAGAGTATACGCTGTTTTATTTATTTTTACACGTAGTAGGTCTTGATAAATATTCACTGAATGAATAATGAACAAATTATAATTTTGTGGATATTAGTTTTGCATAATGGACTTCTTTTCTGTCTGTTTAACATAGGGCAGTAAGTACAGAAACATAGAGTTAAATTGCTATGGACATTTTGTATTTGTTTTTCCATATTTTCTTCAATTCTCATAAATTGTCCCAGGCTAAGAATTATGTTTTCTTAAGGTTTAATGGTGTATAGCATTATTTGTTATTAGTAGCAAAGCATCTAGCATTATATTGAATTCATAAAGTAGTAATTGTCAGAATAAGTAATTCTTTAATATAGTAAACATGAAAATTTCATGAAGAATCTAAATGTAGACATGAGAAACATTTTATTGTTCCTGTGTCTAAAAAGTAGATTTTTAATCTTGATTATTTTTTAATCATTGCTTCAAAATATCTGAATCTGTCTCTGCTGGCCTGCAGGAAATACATGACATGCTAATATATGTGTTTACATCTTATAAATTTACATAACTGTCTTGTTATTCATCTAATCAGTGATTTTGTAATCCTTGGTACTTTCACCTTGAGAAGTTTGCTAAAGGGAAATTTTCAAATTGAAAATATTCTTCTGTATAGTCAATCATTTAATTCTTAGGATACTGGCCACTGTCTTAAAGACATTTACCATTAATCAGATGTTCTTTTTTTTTTTATTATGTTATGTTAATCACCATACATTACATCACTAGTTTTTGATGTAGTGTTCCATGAGTCGTTGTTTGTGCATAACACCCAGTGCTCCATGCAGTACGTGCCCTCTTTAATCCCCATCACCAGGCTAAAGCATCCCCACACCCCCCTCCCCTGTAGAACCCTCAGTTTGTTTCTCAGAGTCCATAGTCTCTCATGGTTCGTCTCCCCCTCCGATTTCCCCCATTTCATTCTTCCCTTCCTGCTATCTTCTTCTTTTTTTTTTTTTTTTTAACATATAATGTATTATTGTTTCGGAGGTACAGATCTGTGATTCAACAGTCTTACACAATTCCCAGTGCTCACCATAGAACATACCCTCCCCAGTGTCTATCACCCAGGCACCCCATCCCTCCCACCCCTCACCACTCCAGCAACCCTCAGTTTGTTTCCTGCGATTAAGAATTCCTCATATCAGTGAGGTCATATGATACATGTCTTTCTCTGATTGACTTATTTCGCTCAGCATAATACCCTCCAGTTCCATCCATGTCCTTGCAAATGGCAAGATCTCATTCCTTTTGATGGCTGCATAATATTCCATTGTATATATATACCACATCTCTATCCATTCACCTGTCGATGGACATCTTGGCTCCTTCCATAGTTTGGCTGTTGTGGACAATGCTGCTATAAACATCGGGGTGCACATACCACACTTCAACTTGTGTATATGTGAGTGTACAGTTTGTTCTCACATTGTGTCACCATAGCAACAGGTCCTGGCCACCAATGGTTCATCATTCCCGGTCCCTCTCTCCACACCCTCCTCTACAGCCCGCTGCTTCAGTGAGGACTGAGCCCCGCAGCTTGCTCCGCCCTGCAGCCGGGGCCCCCCACACCCCACACGCTTCCAGGTCAAAAAGCAACAACCACCTGACAGAGGTAGTGTTTTCTTTTTCATTTCAAATCTGGGCCCTCCGCTTCCTCCTCCTAGCGGGGTCAACAACTGCTAAGAAAATCCTTTCTCTGCCCGGTTTTCTTACCTCTCCACAGTGCACCCCACCCCTGCCCATGCTCCTCATTCTTTCCGAACTTCGAAACCAACCAAAAAGTGAAAGTATTTTTGTATCCTGTGTAACAAAATATTTATGCATCATAAAGGATTTTTCGTGTGTGTGTGCAATTAATTATTAAAGAGACCTTGTTCGCCTTGTCAGATAAGTTTAATGTTTAGTTTGAGGCATGAAGAAGAAAAAGGTTTCCATTCTCCAGCAATAAGCCTTTGTGTCAGGCATTTGTTTCAGAAAAATGAAGGGGAAAAAAAATTGTGCAATTTTTTTGTTTTGTGAGCACATCCGTGCTTTGCCTTTGGCCACAGCTGTGGCTGTCTTGACATTTTCAGACTTGGGAGACGAGGTGGCTGTTGTAATTGCTGAGCCTGCGAGAATGTGAAGCTGGTAAAGATATGAAATACAATATAAAATGTCATCCAAAGTAAAAAAAAAAAAAATTGTATTTTGGGGTAAATACCCAGTAGTGCAATTGCTGGATCATATGGTAGCTCTATTTTCAACTTTTTGAGGAACCTCCATACTGTTTTCCAGAGTGGCTGCACCAGCTTGCATTCCCACCAACAGTGTAGGAGGGTTCCCCTTTCTCCACATCCCCGCCAACATCTGTCATTTCCTGACTTGTTAATTTTAGCCATTCTGACTGGTGTGAGGTGATATCTCATTGAGGTTTTGATTTGGACTTCCCTGATGCCGAGCGATGTTGAGCACTTTTTCATGTGTCTGTTGGCCATTTGGATGTGTTCTTTGGCAAAATGTCTGTTCATGTCTTCTGCCCATTTCTTGATTGGATTCTTTGTTCTTTGGGTGTTGAGTTTGATGAGTTCTTTATAGATTTTGGATACTAGCCCT
>NW_025410376.1:0-7895 GCF_002201575.2 Neomonachus schauinslandi
AGTTTCAGAAGAATAGGTATTAATTCTTCTTGAAATGTTTGGTAGAATTCCCCTGGGAAGCCATCTGGCCCTGGGCTTTTGTTTTTTGGGAGATTTTTGATGACTGCTTCAATTTCCTTAGTGGTTATAGGTCTGTTCAGGTTTTCTATTTCTTCCTGGTTCAGTTTTGGTAGTTGATACATCTCTAGGAATGCATCCATTTCTTCCAGGTTATCTAATTTGCTGGCATAGAGTTGCTCATAATATGTTCTTATAATTGTTTGTATTTCTTTGGTGTTGGTTGTGATCTCTCCTCTTTCATTCATGATTTTGTTGATTTGGGTCATTTCTCTTCTCTTTTTGATAAGTCTGGCCAGGGGTTTATCAGTCTTGTTCATTCTTTCAAAGAATCAGCTCCTAGTTTCCTTGATCTGTTCTACTGTTCTTTTAGTTTCTATTTCATTGATTTCTGCTCTGATCTTTATTATTTCTCTTCTCCTGCTGGGTTTAGGCTTTATTTGCTGTTCTTTCTCCAGATCCTTTAGGTGTAGGGTTATGTTGTGTACTTGAGACCTTTCTTGTTTCTTGAGAAAGGCTTGTATTGCTATATACTTTCCTCTTAGGACTGCCTTTGCTGCATCCCAAAGATTTTGAATAGTTGTGTTTTCATTTTCATTGGTTTCCATGTATTTTTTTAATTCTTCTTTAATTTCCTGGTTGACCCATTCATTCTTCAGTAGGATGCTCTTTAGCCTCCATGTATTTGAGTTCTTTCCGACTTTCCTCTTGTGATTGAGTTCTAGTTTCAAAGCATTGTGGTCTGAAGATAGGCAGGGAATGATCCGAATCTTCTGGTACTGGCTGAGACCTGATTTATGACCTAGGATGTGATCGATTCTGGAGAATGTTCCATGGGGACTAGAGAAGAATGTGTATTCTGTTGCTTTGGGATGGAATGTTCTGAATATGTCTGTGAAGTCCATTTGTTCCAGTGTGTCATTTAAAGTCATTATTTCCTTGTTGATCTTTTGCTTAGACAATCTGTGCATTTCAGTGAGGGGGGTGTTAAAGTCCCCCACTATTATTGTATTGTTGTCGATGTGTTTCTTTGCTTTTGTTATTAATTGCCTTATATAATTGGCTGCTCCCATGTTAGGAGCATAGATATTTACAGTTGTTAGATCTTCTTGTTGGATAGATCCTTTAAGTAGGATATAATGTCCTTCCTCATCTCTTATTACAGTCTTTGGTTTAAAATATAATTTGTGTGATATAAGGATTGCCACCCCAGCTTTCTTCTGGTGTCCATTAGCATGGTAAATGGTTTTCCACCCCCTCACTTTCAATCTGGGGGTGTCTTTGGTTCTAAAATGAGTCTCTTGCAGACAGCATATGGATGGGTCTTGTTTTTTAATCCAGTCTGATAGCCTGTGTCTTTTGATTGGGGCATTTAGCCCATTTACATTCAGGGTAACTATTGAAAGATAGGAATTTAGTGCCATTGTATTGCCTGTAAGGTGATTGTTACTGTATATTGTCTGTGTTCCTTTCTGGTCTATGTTGCTTTTAGGGTCTCTCTTTGCTTAGAGGACCCCTTTCAAGATTTCCTGTAGGGCTGGTTTTGTGTTTGCAAATTCCTTTAGTTTTTGTTTGTCCTGGAAGCTTTTTATCTCTCCTTGAATTTTCAATGACAGCCTAGCTGGATATAGTATTCTTGGCTGCATATTTTTGTCATTTAGTGCTCTGAATATATCCTGCCAGTCCTTTCTGGCCTGCCAGGTCTCTGTGGATAGGTCTGTTGCCCATCTAGTGTTTCTACCCTTGTAGGTTACATATCTCTTCTCCCGAGCTGCTTTCAGGATTTTCTCTTTGTCTATGAGACTTGTAAGTTTTACTATTAGATGTCGGGGTGTTGACCTATTTTTATTGATTTTGAGAGGGGTTCTCTGTGCTTCCTGGATTTTCATGCCTGTTTCTTTCCCCAAATTAGGGAAGTTCTCTGCTATAATTCGCTCCATTATACCTTCTGCCCCTCTCTCTCTTTCTTCTTCTTCTGGGATCCCAATTATTCTAATGTTGTTTTGATTTATGGTATCGTTTATCTCTTGAATTCTGCCCTCGTGATCTAGTAGTTGTTTATCTCTCTTTTTCTCAGCTTCTTTATTTTCCATCATTTCATCTTCTATGTTACTGATTCTGTCTTCTGCCTCATTTATCCTAGCAGTTAGCGCCCCCATTTTTGATTGCACCTCATTAATAGCCTTTTTGATTTCTACTTGGTTAGATTTTAGTTCTTTTACTTCTCCAGAAAGGGTTTCTCTAATAACTTCCATATTTTTTTCAAGCCCAGCTAGTATCTTTAAAGTGATGATTCTGAACTCTAGATCTGACATCGTACTAATGTCCGTATTGAGTAGGTCCCTGGCAGTCGGTACTACCTCTTGTTCTTTTTGTTGAGGTGATTTTTTCCATCTTGTCATTTTGTGCAGAGGAGAATAGATTAATGAGAGAACAAAATGCTAGCAGAGTAACAAGGTCCCCAGAAAATATACTCTAAACAAATCAGAAAAGACCTGAAGCAGTGGGAAAAGAAAGGGAAAGAGAGAAAAAAGAAAAAGAAAAAGAAAACAAAAACAAACAAAACAACAACAACAACAAAAAACCAGAATGTGATCAAATATGATCAGGCTGGTATATAGATCAGTGCCACACACTAGATTTGGGGTGTATTTTGGTCTTTTAGAAGAAAGTGCCTCCCAAAATTTTAAGGAAAAAAAAAACTTATATATGTACAAAAATAAGGGTTGATATGATGAAGGGATGGAATATGACTGTAAAGATGGAAATTATAAAAAATTTTGTAAAAGGAATTGATAAGAAGTTGTTTGAAAAAAGAAAGAAGAGGATTTAAAAAAAGAAAAAGAAAAAAAAAAAGGGAGAGAATGTGATCAGGCAGGGGAATAGAAAACACCATATACTAGAGATTTAGGGTATATTTTAATCTGTTAGAGAAAACTATCTCAAAATTTTAAAGAGAGAACAATTTATATATATATAAGCCAGAAATACGGGTAACTACTATGAAGGGATAGAGTATGATTCTAAAAATGAAAAATAAAAATGTTTTTTTTTAAAAAAAGGGATTGATAAGATGTTGGTTGAAAAAGGGAAAAAGAAAAATTAAAAAAAAAAAAGAAAAAAAGACAGTTAAAAAAAATTAACTTTGAAAGACTAAAGAATCATGGTAAAAAAGCCATGAATTCTATGTGCAGTATTCCCCTAGCGCTGGAGTTCTGCCATTCTCATTGATCGGTAAACTTGGTCTTGGCTGGCTGTTCTCGCTGATCTTCTGTGGAGGGGTCTGTTGCTCTGGTTTCCAAATGTCTCTGCTGGGAGGCGGAATTGCCCCACCCTTGGCCCCTCCCAGCTAAATAATCTGCTCAGGTTTGCTCTCTGGAGCTTTTGTTCCCTGCGACCTTTCCATACAGCTTTGGAGGCCGAGAGTGAGAATGGCGGCCTCCCAATCTCCACCCCGGAGGAGCCGAGAACTCGGGGCCTGCTCCTCAGTGAGCCCCCAGAGAAAAGCAGTCAGTCACTCCTGTCTCCCCGGTCTCCGGCTGCACTCCGTGCTCACCGGGCCTGTGACCGCGTGTTTCTATCTCTGGCACCCGACCCCGGGTGGAGTCTCCAAACCCAGCAGATCCCTGCGGTGCACTCCCGTGCAGCTCCTCCCGGGGGAGGAAGGTGAGTCTCCCTGGATCTGCCACTGGTTGGGTCCCTGCTGGAAGAGTAGTGGCCCGAGTGTGCCATGGATCACGGTTTATGGCAACCCCGAGCTGAGAGCCCGCGCCTGGGCTCCGCCTCTGCAGCCGGCTTCCCTGCTCTGTTACCTGGGAGCTCTGCCACACTCAGGCACCCCCGGTCTTTCTGTGACCCCGAGGGTCCTGAGACCACACTGTCCCGGAGGGTTCCACCCCCCGCTTAGCCACCAGAATGACGTCCCTCAGCGGAGCAGACTTTTAAAAGTTCCGATTTTGTGCTCCGTGGTTCTATCACTTGCCAGAAGCGGCGGACGGAGGCCCCTCCCCCGCTGTCTATCCTCCCGAATATCGCCTCGGATTCACTTCTCTACACGTCCTACCTTCCAGAAAGTGGTCGCTTTTCCGTTCAGAGAGTTGTTGCTCTTCTTTTCTTCGCTCTCCTGTTGAGTTTGTAGGTGTTCAGAATGGTTTGATCCCTATCCAGCTGAATTCCTGAGAGGAGACGAAATCCAGGTCTCCTACTCCTCCGCCATCTTTCTCCGCCCCCCCCCCCAAATTTTAAAAAAGAGTTAGCATATGACCCAACAATTCCATTTCTGGGTATTTATCCAGAGGAATTGAAATCAGGATCTCGAAGTGATATTTGCTCTTAGAACTCTACTACCTGCTTCTCTCAAAAATGGAGATGCTTTAGCCTTTTACCTGCCATCTTTGATGTGTTTCTTTTTTCCTTGTTTTTCCACCTTTCTAAAATTGTACAAAAATTGTAAGTATAAAGATTTCTGTGAATAATTATGAGAGAGCAAATCTCACTTTGAGATCTACTACCCTGATATCCAGGATTAGAACATAATATTTTCTTGCCTGGCGGAATTTGTGTACAACTTGGACAACAAGAGAAGCTATTGAAGATTTTTTTTTTTTAAAGATTTTATTTATTTATTTGAGACAGAGAGAATGAGAGAGAGAGAGAGAGCACATGAGAGGGGGGAGGGTCAGAGGGAGAAGCAGGCTCCCTGCCAAGCAGGGAGCCCGATGCGGGACTCGATCCAGGGACTCCAGGATCAGCTATTGAAGATTATTTTAAGCAATGTTGTGATTTTATTATAAGATTAATCTGATATTTGCATAGAAGGTAAATTAGAGTGAAGAGAGATTGGAGGTAGGGACACCTGGCAGAGTGTGCATGTAGTACAGGCAGATTCTGAAGGTACAGAATAGTGGAGTTGGAAATGAGGAAAGTATATTAAGTACAGCATCAAAGAGGTTGCATCATGTTATATGTTACCAGTTTCAGTGTGGAAAGACATGTTGCCAGGGGTTGGAGGAGGCTGGTTGAGTTTTTTCAAAGTAAAACTTTTAATCACTTTACATCCTTCACTATCAAGGATAATTTCACTCAACCACAGAAGAATCAGATTGTAAAAGAAACAAAATAAATTTGGTTTTGGACTTGCTAAATTTGAGGTAGTCTTGGGACTTAAGAATTATTTTAGTAGGAAGACATAGTTAGAAATGTTTCATGAGAGTATACGCTGTTTTATTTATTTTTACACGTAGTAGGTCTTGATAAATATTCACTGAATGAATAATGAACAAATTATAATTTTGTGGATATTAGTTTTGCATAATGGACTTCTTTTCTGTCTGTTTAACATAGGGCAGTAAGTACAGAAACATAGAGTTAAATTGCTATGGACATTTTGTATTTGTTTTTCCATATTTTCTTCAATTCTCATAAATTGTCCCAGGCTAAGAATTATGTTTTCTTAAGGTTTAATGGTGTATAGCATTATTTGTTATTAGTAGCAAAGCATCTAGCATTATATTGAATTCATAAAGTAGTAATTGTCAGAATAAGTAATTCTTTAATATAGTAAACATGAAAATTTCATGAAGAATCTAAATGTAGACATGAGAAACATTTTATTGTTCCTGTGTCTAAAAAGTAGATTTTTAATCTTGATTATTTTTTAATCATTGCTTCAAAATATCTGAATCTGTCTCTGCTGGCCTGCAGGAAATACATGACATGCTAATATATGTGTTTACATCTTATAAATTTACATAACTGTCTTGTTATTCATCTAATCAGTGATTTTGTAATCCTTGGTACTTTCACCTTGAGAAGTTTGCTAAAGGGAAATTTTCAAATTGAAAATATTCTTCTGTATAGTCAATCATTTAATTCTTAGGATACTGGCCACTGTCTTAAAGACATTTACCATTAATCAGATGTTCTTTTTTTTTTTATTATGTTATGTTAATCACCATACATTACATCACTAGTTTTTGATGTAGTGTTCCATGAGTCGTTGTTTGTGCATAACACCCAGTGCTCCATGCAGTACGTGCCCTCTTTAATCCCCATCACCAGGCTAAAGCATCCCCACACCCCCCTCCCCTGTAGAACCCTCAGTTTGTTTCTCAGAGTCCATAGTCTCTCATGGTTCGTCTCCCCCTCCGATTTCCCCCATTTCATTCTTCCCTTCCTGCTATCTTCTTCTTTTTTTTTTTTTTTTTAACATATAATGTATTATTGTTTCGGAGGTACAGATCTGTGATTCAACAGTCTTACACAATTCCCAGTGCTCACCATAGAACATACCCTCCCCAGTGTCTATCACCCAGGCACCCCATCCCTCCCACCCCTCACCACTCCAGCAACCCTCAGTTTGTTTCCTGCGATTAAGAATTCCTCATATCAGTGAGGTCATATGATACATGTCTTTCTCTGATTGACTTATTTCGCTCAGCATAATACCCTCCAGTTCCATCCATGTCCTTGCAAATGGCAAGATCTCATTCCTTTTGATGGCTGCATAATATTCCATTGTATATATATACCACATCTCTATCCATTCACCTGTCGATGGACATCTTGGCTCCTTCCATAGTTTGGCTGTTGTGGACAATGCTGCTATAAACATCGGGGTGCACATACCACACTTCAACTTGTGTATATGTGAGTGTACAGTTTGTTCTCACATTGTGTCACCATAGCAACAGGTCCTGGCCACCAATGGTTCATCATTCCCGGTCCCTCTCTCCACACCCTCCTCTACAGCCCGCTGCTTCAGTGAGGACTGAGCCCCGCAGCTTGCTCCGCCCTGCAGCCGGGGCCCCCCACACCCCACACGCTTCCAGGTCAAAAAGCAACAACCACCTGACAGAGGTAGTGTTTTCTTTTTCATTTCAAATCTGGGCCCTCCGCTTCCTCCTCCTAGCGGGGTCAACAACTGCTAAGAAAATCCTTTCTCTGCCCGGTTTTCTTACCTCTCCACAGTGCACCCCACCCCTGCCCATGCTCCTCATTCTTTCCGAACTTCGAAACCAACCAAAAAGTGAAAGTATTTTTGTATCCTGTGTAACAAAATATTTATGCATCATAAAGGATTTTTCGTGTGTGTGTGCAATTAATTATTAAAGAGACCTTGTTCGCCTTGTCAGATAAGTTTAATGTTTAGTTTGAGGCATGAAGAAGAAAAAGGTTTCCATTCTCCAGCAATAAGCCTTTGTGTCAGGCATTTGTTTCAGAAAAATGAAGGGGAAAAAAAATTGTGCAATTTTTTTGTTTTGTGAGCACATCCGTGCTTTGCCTTTGGCCACAGCTGTGGCTGTCTTGACATTTTCAGACTTGGGAGACGAGGTGGCTGTTGTAATTGCTGAGCCTGCGAGAATGTGAAGCTGGTAAAGATATGAAATACAATATAAAATGTCATCCAAAGTAAAAAAAAAAAAAATTGTATTTTGGGGTAAATACCCAGTAGTGCAATTGCTGGATCATATGGTAGCTCTATTTTCAACTTTTTGAGGAACCTCCATACTGTTTTCCAGAGTGGCTGCACCAGCTTGCATTCCCACCAACAGTGTAGGAGGGTTCCCCTTTCTCCACATCCCCGCCAACATCTGTCATTTCCTGACTTGTTAATTTTAGCCATTCTGACTGGTGTGAGGTGATATCTCATTGAGGTTTTGATTTGGACTTCCCTGATGCCGAGCGATGTTGAGCACTTTTTCATGTGTCTGTTGGCCATTTGGATGTGTTCTTTGGCAAAATGTCTGTTCATGTCTTCTGCCCATTTCTTGATTGGATTCTTTGTTCTTTGGGTGTTGAGTTTGATGAGTTCTTTATAGATTTTGGATACTAGCCCT
>NW_025410377.1:0-4454 GCF_002201575.2 Neomonachus schauinslandi
ACAGAGGAAGAGGGAGAGAATCCATGCTGGGCATGGAGCCCAACACAGGCTCTATCTCAGGACCTCGAGATCATGACCAGAGCCAAAATTAAGAATCAGACACTTCACTGACTGAACCACCCAGGTGCCCTTAAATATTTTATTTTAATAGAACTGCATATATTTATCACCATGTATTTGCATTTTTGAAATACTTTACCTATTTTACAACCTCTGATCATTCTAAACATATCGTTGAATATGATTATTGCTAAGCAAAATGTAAAATTCTGATGATAAAATGAGGAAGAAATGTACATGTTTCCCACTCCAGTTAGGAATACAAATATCCTGGGGTGCTTGGGTGGCTCAGTTGGTTAAGTGTCTGACTTGAGGTCCTGGGATTGAACCCTGACTTGGGCTCCCTGATCAGCAGGGAGTCTGCTAGTCCCTCCCCCTCTAACCCTTCCCCCACTCCGCTTATCCCACCCCTTCGGCCCCTCCCACTGCTCGTGCTCCCTCTCTCTCTCAAATAAAGAAATAAATAAATAAAATCTTAAAAGAAAAAAAGAATATAAGGATCCTGGAGTTCATGCTCTCTCAGGGAGAGGACACACTGGGCTACTACTTAATCTTGATTCTATGTTACTTCGCCAAGATGACCCATAACCGCTTTGACCCCATGTGACGGCCACTAAGGTCATCCTCCCTGTCATAGAGTCTTAGTCATGCAACGTCTCCGCAGGTGTAATGTTTGCCATCTGGCCTTACAGTCTTTCCCCGCATTTCTCGTCCTAAGTTCGGTCCTCCCTCTTCAAGGGGTGATGGGAACAATACTGCCCGAGGTCTTGCATGATGACTTGAATGCCAAGACTTTTATTCCGTATAAATCAGGTTTTCTAGCTGTAAAATCCGTGGCTCACAGTTTCTTCCCTTCAGTGTCTTTCCATACATTCCTCCATTTTCTTCTGACACAAAATATGGCACTCAGAAATGTGGATGACATTCTAATTTCCTGTCCTTTATAGGTCATTTGCTCCATTTTTTCTAGATGCCCAAGGATTTCCTTTTTCTTTAAATTTTCATTAAAGTTTACATTTTAATTTTAACTGGATTTTTCTCTCAATGATTTTACTAGACGATGTCCTGCCGTCTGTCATTCTGACTCAGTGCACAGGGTGCTCTGTGAATACACAGGTTGAAAGCATTACTTTGTTTCCAGGAACATTTCTGACCGATGACTTTTAACACTTTTGTGTCTTTGCTTTGGTTTTCTCGCAGGCACTCCAGTTATCCATTTTCTCCCCTTATGCTCACATTTTGACGTTCTCTCTCAGATCGTGTCATCTCTTGCTTAGTTTCTTTCTCACGGTTTCCTCCTCTCGGCTTCCATTCTCACACAGCACTGTCTACGGGCTTGCTTTCACTACTTCACATTTCATTTACGAGGTGACCTTTCAATATACTCTTCTTCTTCCCTGAGGCCTGTCCTTCCATGCCTGAGCTTCTCTAATTCTAATTTATGGTGTCATTCGATATCCTGTATCATTTTCTTAATGCTTTTTACTTTGTTTTTGAGCAAAGCCCATCAAAGTAGATGAAGTGTGTCAGGAAACAGTGCTTTCCTTCTGCGTCAATAATCTATTGCAGTTGGGACTGAATCAAATGAAAGTAAGTCTCAGGACACAAAGATATAAAAAAGAACATAATTAACCATTAGAACTGAGAAAAGTATAACTAAAATTTTTGCAACGCAGTAAATTGGCTCAGTAGGACAATGTAGATGACAGAGGAAAGAGTCAGTACCTTGAAGGTAGAACAACAGAAAGTATCTCATGAACAGAAAGTATCTCTGAACAATGGAGAGAGAAAAAAAATCTACAAAAACAAAAATCTATTCATGTCACAAGAATCCCAGAATGAGAAAAAAAGAAAAGGAGGGATTAAAAAGTATTTCAAGGAAATGTAAAGAAAAAAAAAAAAAAAGAATATTTCAAGAAAACATGGCTGATCATCTCCCAAATTTGACATAAAACATGAGGCTAAAATTGAAGAAAATGAACAAAACCCAAACAGAGGGAACCCCAAGACATCTGTCAAGACACATGATATAGACTAAATTTGATCCCCCTCCCACTCACATGCTTCAGTTCTAACCCCTATGAAACTGGACCTGGCACCTTGGGAGAAACATAGGTTGAGTTAGGTCAAAAGGTTAGGATTCTCATGATGGGGTTAGCATGCTTATGAGAACAGACACAGAGAACTTTCACTCTCCATGCACACCTGCAAAGAAAGGTTATGTGAGCGCAAAGCCAGAAGGTGGCTATCAACAAAGCTCCAGGAGGATAGGCTTCCTCAGAACCTGATCAAATTGGTGCCTTATGTTGGACTTCTACCCAGCAGAACTGTGAGAAAATGCATTACGGATGTTTAGCCATTTTCTGAACCTAGCATTTGGTGCATTTTTATACAAGACAAGAAAGGAGGATTCATAGGGCATAACACTGGACTTTATCAAGATTAAAACCTTCTGTTGTAGTAAAGATCTTGTTAGGAGGATGAAAAGACAAGCTATAGACTAGGTGAATATATTTGCAAACCACTTATCTGACAAAGCTCTTCTATCTATAATATATAAAAAAACAACACTCAACAGGAGGAGGAAAAAAAAAAAACTATCAAATTGCAAATGTGCAAAAGACATGAACAGACATTTCAGCAAAGAGAACATGCACATGGCAAATAAGCACAAGAAAAAAACAGTACATTAGTTGCCATGAGGGAAATGTAAAGGAAAAACCTGATTGAGTAATCACTGCTACCTACCTTTTAGGACAGCTCATTAATATAAAACAGAGTAAAAACATCAAATGTAGGAAAGAGCCAGCTCTCCTACTTTGCTGGTGGGAATGTAAATGGAACAGCCACTCTGGTAAGACAGTTTGATAGGTTCTGCAAAAGCGAAACATAAATGCAACAACCCAGCACTCACTGTCCTGGACCTTTATTCTAGAGAATGAAAATTTAAGATCCCAAAAAACACTGTGCCCAAATATTCACTGTGGGATTATTTGTAGTCTCTAAAGCCTGGAAACAAACCAAAATATCCCTCAAAAGGGGAGCAGATG
This sequence comes from Neomonachus schauinslandi, assembly GCF_002201575.2. NCBI lineage: Eukaryota > Metazoa > Chordata > Mammalia > Carnivora > Phocidae > Neomonachus > Neomonachus schauinslandi. Next base: position 3,111 of record NW_025410377.1, read on the forward strand.
AACAAACTGTGGCATTTCCAACCTAGGGAGCACAACTCAGTGATAAAAAGTAAGAAAGTTAGGATAACACAAAACGTGGATGGATTCCAGATATATTATCCTGAGTGAAAACAAACAAACAAAAAACATCACTGGTCACAGCTGTAGGAGTCCCCTCATGTAACAAAATGCCAACACATCCAAAGTGTAAAACACAGGGGTAAATGGCATGGAAGGGATGGCTGGGCAAGGGGTGGGTAACATGAAGGAGATCTTTATGCTGATAGAGTAGTTCCATACCTGGATTGTGCTGTTGAACATATAAATGTCCATGGCAATGTGACAGACCTAGACATATCCATCATTCCACTGTCAGTTTCCTGGTGCGAATAGTGTCCTGCTGTGATGTAGGATGTTACCTTGAGGCAAAATGAGCCAAGAGTGCCTCTGCAATGGGACATTTCTGTACTATCTGAACCTTCCTGTGAATCACTAAATCCCTCCCTACCTATAGTATTGCTCTACCTTTCAACAAACCTCAGAATAGTTCCCTAAAGCTATCAGTCCCACCCTGGCTCCTTGAAGCTCCAAGCTTCCCCAGGACCCTAATGTGTGGGTATTAAGCAGCAGTGTTGGAGGCAGGAGGAACCTGGTGTTGGTCTGTGACTAGGCAGGACCTGGGCTCTGATATGCTGTACCCTAAGGGGTAGACAAGGCCAGGTGTGGGACAGGACAGAGGCAGGACCTAGACGGCTTTCCTCCTGAACCTGCTGTTTTGAGTTTGGGAAGGAACTGTCAGGACATGGACCTGGTTCACAGCCTGCCCTCCCTCCTCTGGACAGCATCTGTCCCCTGCTCTTGTAGATCCCCTCGCCAACCCTGCCTTCTCCTGCATCCTGCTCACACAGCCATCCCCCCAAAGTTGCCCACATTTTACAGATGAAGGAATGGGGGCTCAAGGGGTGAACTGCTCTGCTTCACACCCCCAAAGTGGGGTCCCAGCACCTCCAAGATCCTGCTGTGTCCAGAAACATGTGTCTGGTAAGTGGGGTCTGAGCAGGTGGCTACTAGAGGTTAGCAGCTCTGGGATCGCACTGTGATCCACTTCCCCCTCAAATCCAAGTGACCTGGACTCCACCAGCCTCCCCACTGGCTCCTGAAAGCAGCAGCCCTCCTATAAGATCAGACACCATCCATCTTAGAGATACTAACCTCTCTTCTCCCAGGTCCCCCTCACATTGACCTTCCCTAAGAGAGCTTTTTCATGGCTCTAATCATTTCATGCCAAGGTGATATGAGCACAGTGCCTTGAGCTCCCCCAAGGGGCCATGGCTCTAGGCTCTCTGACCTCCACTACAGTCACAG
>NW_025410377.1:4554-7880 GCF_002201575.2 Neomonachus schauinslandi
TCTCTAGTGAGAAGACAAACCTGGAACCTTACTTTCCTCCTTCCTTCTGTCCAATGAGTGGCAGAATCTCAACTCTGCCTATTAGAGGTAGACACCTTCCTCCATATCCACAGATATCTGAGTATTCCATGCGCACCTGCTCGCATCTGTTCCTACCTGTCTCCTTTTCTTCTTTACTCTGTCCATCCACCCGTCCACATGGAGCAGCAAGTAGTAATCTGTGTCTCCCCCAACTTCTGCAGTGCTTCTGTAACTCAGAGCAGAAAGCCCACACTCCAGGCTCCTCACTCCATTCTGTACATACCTCACCCACAGGAAATCATCCAGAGGCAGGGAATGGTCCCCTGCTTCTGGCCTCCCTCCAGCCTGGTTCCCTCATCTTGTCACATTTACTCTTCAGAGGTCTGCATCACACAGGGACATGCAGTCAGGAAGTACTAGCTCTGGTGACCAGAGTTTGGAAACTTCATGCCAGGGTCCAAACTCCAATTTGCCAGAGCATGTGTGATGGGGCTAGGGATATAAATCATTTTTGCAGAAATACCTACATATGGACATTACAGCTTACTTTTTCCTTCCTTCAGAATGGGGATGACCTCAGCAGCTGACCTTGATTTCTACAAAACAGGATGTCTGAAAGTGTTGATGGGGATCGGAAGTTTGTGCTCAGGGTCAGCTCTGCATAATTCACTGACACATTCTCAGAGCTGTGGAGGTCCCTGCCCACCAACTGGAGAATGTGATGACTTCTAAGGCACAGTAGTGACGGTAACCCAGGCTGTACATCACAGTCACCCAGGGGTTGTTTCCTGTACTCATATGAAATAATGCTTTTAAGTTGTTTAGGCCTCTGAAAAATATTAAAACTCTCACTCCTGGAGATGACCAAACTTTGCCAAGCTCCGCATTTATGTCATCTTAGATGGGAGGGTGCAGGGACATCACCACTTGGATGATGTTGCCTGGGAGGCAAAACTTCCAGCAGTCCTTGATGTACCCCAAAAATCTCTCCACCTCATAGACCTGAGCCTGCTTCTCACCCCACTACTTGACTTGTTTTTCTAAGGTCTCCACCTCTTCTTCCAGGATGGAGCACCTCTCCTTCATCTGGAGGACCTTTAGCAATGAGTCCTCTGTACTCAGGGCCTGGGGTCTCTTCTACAATCCCCTCCAGTCCCCGCACCTCATCTCCTGCTATGGGTTCATTTCAAACTCTCCAATCTTTTGGTTTGACTCCGCTTTTTGGCTTGGTATCCTTTTCTCTCTCTCTCTCTCTTTTTTTAAATATTTTATTTATTTATTTGAGAGAGACAGAGAGAGAGAGCACATGAGAGGGGGGAGGGTCGGGAGGGTCAGAGGGAGAAGCAGACTCCCTGCCAAACAGGGAGCCCAATGTGGGACTCGATCCAGGGACTCCAGGATCATGACCTGAGCCGAAGGCAGTCACTTAGCCAACTGAGCCACCCAGGCACCCGGTATCCTTTTCTCTTGAGGAGAATTCTCAAAAAGATGAGGGCTACCCAGGTGACAAGCCACAAGGACTTTAAGCTGAAGTGTATCAGTGGGCACTGGTGACTCACTTGTCCTGGGGTCGCCTTAGTTAAAGGGCTTCCATTCAGTTTAGTGTTCTAGAGACTTCTTGGCCCAGTGCAGAGCTGAGTTGGAGGAGTCATGACCAGAGGGCTCCCAGCCAACCTGTGTTCTGGACACCCAATTGTCCTGTGCTCTGTGGGGTTGGAGGGTTTTGGGTCAGAGTTCTCATGCTCAGCCTGATGTCTGAGAGACTCAGCCCAGTGCCAAGCTGAAACAGAAGGCTTGGGGTCCCAGATCTCCCAGTGGGCCTGGTGTTCTAGGGACTCAATTGCCAGCTGTCTCCTCAGTTGAAGGGCCCTCATTTGGAGGGAGTCCAGTCATCCTGATTTCCAAGTGAGTCCTTTGCCCACTGCCAAGCTGAGTTGGAGAGGCTGAAGTTTCCTGTTTGGCCCAGTGTTGTGAGGACTCAATTGCCCTCTGCTTTCTTGGGCTGAAGAGCTCCCAGATAGAGGACTCCCCCTCAACCCAATGTCCAGGGAACTCCTTTGCCCAGTGTGCAACTGGGTTGGTGGTGTCATGGTCACAGGGCATCTACTGGGGCTGGTGTTCTGGGGACTTTGTTGCCATTTTCTGTACAGCAGTAGAAGACTCCCCTTCTTTGTCCCAGGTGGCTCCTTTCCCTGGTGCTGAGTTGGGTTGGAGGGCTTTTGGACTTAAGGCTCCTGCTGGGCCCACTGTCCAGATAATACATTCTTCCACTGACAGGTCTGGTTGGAGGGGTTTTGGTCAGAGGGCGCCTCAAAATCCTGTGTTTCAGAACCTGATTGCCTTATGCTCTTCTGGGCTGGATAGCTTTTCTTCTGAGGGCTCCTTTGCAGTCTATGGTCCAGGTGATTCATTTAGCCATGCCAGACTGTGTTGGAGAGCTCCTAGCCTAAGTGCTCCTGGTGTTCTGGGGACCTGATTACCCTGTGGTTGGCAGGGATGGTGTCCTCATGATCTCAGGGTGCTTCTGTTCAGCCTGGTGTCCAGGGGATTCTTGTGCCCAGTGCTTGGCTGGGTTGGAGGTCTCCTGCTCAGAGGATTCTACCTCAGCCTGGTGTCAAGGGTCCTCATTTGGGCAGTGCAGAGCTCGGTTGGAGGTTTCATATTCTCGAGACTCCCAAGAGGCCTGATTTTCTGAGGATTCACTTGCGCTGTCTTTGTTGCATCGGTGCTCATGCACTTGGCCCAGGGTCTTGGTGATTCCATTTCCTTGTACAAAGCTGAGATGGAGGGCCCATGGTCCTAAGGCTCCTGGTCACCCTTCTGTGCAGATGACATATTTGCCTTGTGCCAAGCTTGGTCGGAGGGGGTTTGGTCAAAAGGCTCCTGGCAAGTCTGGTTTTCTGGGGATTTGACTGCCCTATGGATCTCGCACAATTAGACAACAAAAAGAAATAAAAATGCAGCCAAACGGGGAAAAAGTAAAATTTTCACCGTTTGCAGATAACATGATACTCTATACAGAAAACCCTGATGATCCCAGCAAAAATCTACTAGAACTGATCAATGGATTCAGTAAAGTCCCAGGGTATAATATCAAGGTGCAGAACTCTGTTGCATTTGTGTACACTACAAATGATGCAGGAGAAAGAAAAAATAAGAAAACAATGCTGTTTGCCATTGCACTCAAAATAATAAAATACCTAAGAATAAACCTAACCAAAGAAGTGAAAGATCTGTACTCTGAAAACTACAAAATAGGGATGAAATAAATTGAAGATGACAGGAAGAAATGGAAAGATTTTCAT
>NW_025410378.1:0-7875 GCF_002201575.2 Neomonachus schauinslandi
GATTTTACTGTTTCCCATGCTGGGAGAGGGTGAGTGCTTCCTCTTAGCGGCCATGGCCTATGACCGCTATGTGGCCATACGTCACCCCCTGCGCTACCCCATCCTCATGAATCAGAAGCTCTGCTTGCACGTGACCACAGGCTCCTGGCTTCCAGGAGGGGTGGATGGGCTGATGCAGCCTGGTGCCACTCTGAGCTTCCCTTACTGCCATTCTCGAGAAATCAACCACTTCTTTTGTGAGGCACCCACACTCACGCACCTTCCCTGTGCCCACGCTACCTTTGTAAAGTTTTTCACGTATGTGTGTTGCCTCCTGATGCTCTTGATCCCTCTGTCTCTCACTTTGCATTCCTACAGTCTCATCTTGGCTGCTGGGCTCCGCATGCGGTCCACTGCAGCTCAGAAGAAAGCGTTTGTCACCTGCTCCTCTCACCTGGCTGTGGTGGGGCTCTTCTGTGGCACTCTCCTACTCATCTACGTGCGGCCCAAATCCTACCGCTCAGTGGCCCATGACAAGGTGGTCTCTGCTTCTTACACCATCTTCACACCTGTGTTGAACCCCCTTATCCAGTGTGAGGAACAAAGACGTCAAGGGGGCTTTGAGAAAATGGCTAGAGAAACATTTTCTGGGACGTCTATAGTGAGAGGAATTGGATAAACTGGCAGCAGCCAAACGGGATCCATTATGAAATTTCTGTTGTAGGAATACATTTTGCTCTCACTTGACTAGTTTGCATTGTTCTAAAAAATACATATTTTATATTTAGTAAATTAATTAAAATTTACATTTGTGCTGCTTCCAACCATTGTCAGAGTATTTTTGTTCTAAACTTTGGACCTCAGCAATAAGAGTAAATGACTGAGCCACTGTAAGTAAAAGATATGCTAGACATTGATAAAATAAAGGAGATTTTCAACTTTTAATGTTCGTTGGCCCTGATCATGGGATCTCAAGAAAGACAAACCTCAAACATTACCAGCAAAATCTCACAACATGGGTTCAATTTCCGCCCTGGGCATACATTGTACATCTGCTTTATTTTGAAATGACATAGGAAACTTAAAACCTTTAGCAGGCTTTCTAGCACACAGTAAGCACTCAAGAAATACTGTCTGTTCTTAATTTTACTATTCTTGATGTTCCTGCCCCCAAATCCTGAGCTACATATGAGGGTGCTTGCATTCAAACCTAAATCCTTCTGGATCTAAAATGAAAAGAATTAGAGCTATAACCAGGTATAGAAAAAACTGGTCATAGTCTTTTCTTCAAACATCTTGGCTTCATTTACTAATGCCAGACGTTGTGCTGGGCACTGGAAACAGAATAAAGATCATTGTGTTGAGGGGATTATAGGCTAGGAAATTAAAGTACACTGTATTATCTGTCCCCATGTTTTCACCTTCCCTTCCTGGTCACAGCCCTCTGGATGGACCAAATTTACTTTTCTCTCTGAATGGGCTTGGCTGCTTGACTTGCTTTGGCCAATGGAATGTGAAAGTGCTTGTTGCAAACAGAGACTTTAAGTGGCTCAAGTTTGGAGCCACGTTTTGCCACAAAGGCTGTGAGTCCTCGGGTTAGAGATGGTCTATGTAGAAAGACCTGTGTGTAGACACTCTGCTTCGCTTTTCCTTTCTATCGGATTAGCACCCCCCTCAGCAGCTGGCCTTGAGCTCTAGAGCAGTCAGTGTGTGTGAACAGTGTAAAGCTGACCGACATCCTGAAGGTCATGCAACCCCCACTCCAGGAGGTGACCCAGGCAGCAGCCCATGTTCCCTTCCATGTCCTCAGCATAGGACTCCTCTGACCTCAGGACCTGGGTCTCCTCCCTTGCTCCCAGCTCCCTCCTCATGCTGGGCCATGCCCAGGCAGCCCTGGCCTTCTGGCAAGGTCTTTCAATCTTGTACTTCTTGTAAACGAAATTAAAAAGCAGATTTTTTAAAATATTTAAATTTTATTATTTTTGTTTGCAAAGATTTTATTTATTCATTTGAGGGAGAGACACAGAGACACAGAAAGAACAAGCTGGGGGGAGAGGCAGAGGGAGAAGAAGCAGCAGACTCCCCACCGACTTGGGAGATGCACATGGGGCTGATCACAGGACCTGGAGATCATGACATCAGCTGAGGGCAGACACTTAACCATCTGAGCCACACAATCTCTCCAAAAAAAACAGAATTTTATTTTAAATGTTAATGTAATTCCACAGCCATTGGGAGGGAATTTGTTAGCTTAAACTCTTTCTTGGAGAGTTATTTATTACTCTTCTTGCTTGTGTTAAAATCCACCCAGTTCTCTCAAAGTTTATCGATGGCTTTGATTCCCATGGAAAGCTCTCCCAGCTGCTCGTCTTCCTCTTGTCTTCAGCCTTGGCATCCTTTGCTCACTCAGGAGAACATACCCCAAATGATAAAAGGCTGCCCAGGTGGTGTGTAGCCAAGACATCAGGCTGAAGCCAGCCTAGGCCAGAGGCCTGCAGGCCATGGAAGCACCAACTTCTGGGCACAGTGACCCTACATGGGTACTGCACTCTGGATGGCGGCAAGCACCAGCCAGGTCTTGGCATCCAGCCCTGAATCGCTGACATTAGGGAGTAAGACCCCAACAGAGGGAACGGCATTTCCCTTCACAGACACCCCACACCTGGACCCTCTACCAGAGTGGGGGATTTGCGCCTGGGTAGTAGCCTCAATTTCCCACATCTGGGTAAAGATGCCCTACTTTTCTGGTTTGGGTGGTTCTTTGTGCTCCCTGTCCTGATCTTCCAAGTGTCTTACAGAGTCACTGCCTGTGTTGGGGTGGGAGGGTCCATGCAGCCACTTCTTCCATGTTTGGCAATGGGGGCACCGCTTGGGAGCCAAGTAGGTGGTCACGGTGCATTGCCAGGAGGCAGGGGGAGGTTTCTGCATCCCGTGCACGGTCTGCATCCTCCAGGCTCACATTCTCGAAAGGCAGTATGGGGTGCGGTGCTCAGGGCCTGGTGCACAAAGCTTGCAGCCAGCTCGTCTGGACCAGGCAGGGATGCTGAGTGGACAGGCAGAGGCGGCCTCTGGGACCAGCGAGGGAGAGCTTGGGGCTGGGCGCCCACTATGCTTGTGGGCGGGTGTCAGAGGGCGGGGAGTGAGCTGGGCAGGCGGCCTCCGCCTGGGGAGCGTCTGCAGGGGCGCAGGGGGGTCGGCGGCTCTCCGTGTGGGTCACGGTGTCCCGTTAACGAGCGTGGGCTCTGTTCTGCAAACCGTGAGTTGGAGCAGGGACGTGAGATGGCATGCACAGCGCCGTGAGGGAGGCCGGGCTGCTCCTGGCTGCGAGTGTGCGGTCGGGTGCCCGGGGGACGGGCGGGGTGCAGAGGTGGAGTCCTCGCTCCCCCGGAGCGCTGGTGTCCTGGTTTTGGTGACTGCTTGCACCAGGACCCCTAAGTCACCACCAGGCCCTGGCAGAGCAGGAGGCGATGTCCCCGCCCCCCAACCCCTGGCCCCTTGCCAGGCAGCCTTCTTCACCTGCGGTCCCTGCCCAAAGAGCAGGTGGCTGTCCCCGCCCTCACCCACTGGCCAAGAGCCAGGCAGTTGTCCTCACCCTGCTCTCGCTGGCCAGTCAACAGGCAGCTGTGGCCGCCCCGCTCTCCCTCTCCAACCAGCAGGCAGCAGGTTTCTCTGTCCTGCTCTTCCTTGCCAATCACCAGGCGGCTGTCTCCGCCCCTTTTATGCTTGCCAATCACCAGGCAGTTGGGCCCGCCCCTCTCATCCTGGCCAGTCACGAGGCTGCTGTCCCCGCCCCTCTCACCCTGGGTTCCTGCTATTGTCTCCTGGGTCCTGTAGCTGCAGCCCCCCCCTCCCCCAGCCGGGAATGTGGGGGAAGTCACAGTGTGCTGCTTGCAGGTCCTGCATGTGACAGCGCCTGGGGCTGGGCCTCTGCTGTTGCTGGGGCGGTGGGTGGGGTCGGGGGTTAGGGTTCCTCCTTCACTGATGAACTTAAACGTCAGTGCGAGAACTTCAAACACAGGAAGAGAAAAGGCAAGGGGCACAGTGGGCAGGTATAAAAACCCACCCAGATTCTCCCAAACAAAGGTGCCTCTGAGTGGGGAGGGACCTGCAGGCCTGGTGGCCTGGCTCGCAGTGTGTTTACTGGAGACAGGCTCTTTGAGTGGAAACGTCAGCCATCCGAGCTCAAGTCAGGAGCTTGCCCAGTGCCAGAAAGAGGGGAAATGAACTCTCGGGCCTTACAGCGCAGTCTACCCTGTGATGCTTAAGCACCAGAGTCAAGGGCGAGGACAGTCACTGCCCGGGAAGCTGCTGTGCTGAAATCACAACCAGGATGAGTTACCCCAAAAGGGCACGTTAAATAGACACGAGCGACATTTCTCTAAAGAAGACTTCCAGATGACCAGCAGACACGTGAAAATATGCTGAACGTCACTCATCGTCAGGGAAATCCGAATCCAAACCAGGATGAGTGGCCACCACACACCAGTCAGAATGGCTGACATTAACAACACAAGAGGCAACAGGTGTTGGTGAGGAGGCGGAGGAAAGGGATCCTCCTACACTGTTGGTGGGAATGCAAGCTGGTGCAGCCACTCTGGAGAACAGCATGGAGGTTCCTCAAAATGAAAAATAGAGCTACCCAAATCCCAGGATTACACTAGTAGGTGTTTATCCAGAGGATACAAACACAGTGATTCCAGGGGCACATGCCCCCAGTGGTTAGAGCAGCAATGTTCACAATAGCCAGAGTATGGAAAGAGCCCAGATGTCCAACGACAGATGAATGGATAAAGAAGGTCTGCTATATATACACATTGGAGTACTACTCAGCCATCAAAAATCATGAAATCTTGCATTTACAACGAGGGGGATGGAACTAGAGGTTTTTATGCTAAGTGAAATAAGTCAATCAGGAGGACAATTATATGATGTCAGTCATGTGGAATTTAAGAAAGAAAATAGATGAATACAGGGGAAGGGGGGAAATAAAATAAGTCAGGGAGGTAGACAAAGCAAAAGAGACTCATAAAAAAATAATTTATATGCGAGAGCATGAGCGGGGTGAGGGGCAGAGGCAGAGAGAGAAGCAGTCTCCCCACTTAGCAGGGAGCCCAGCATGGGGCTGGATCCCAGGACTCCAGGTTCATGACCTGAGTCAAAGGCAGGTGCTTAATTGACTGAGCCACCCAGGCGTCCCAAGAGAGTCTCCGCTATAGGAATCAAACTGAGGGTGTTGGAGGGGAGATGGGTGGGGGACGGGGTAACTGGGTGATGGGTGTCAAGGAGACAGGTGATGTAATGAGCGCTGGTGTTATATGCAACTGATGAATCAGTAAATTCTACCTCTAAAACTGAAAAAAAGGGGGTTAGTGAACAGGGTTAGAGTATAATACCCACAAACTAACGTTGTGAAACATAACTTTTTCTCTAAATTTATCACGTGGAAATACAGTTTAAAGGTCTCCAACATCACTCCATAGCACAGTTCCAAGCTCTGTCATATCCAGACTGCATGTCAGGCCTGAGGACCCCTGGGCTCTATCCAGTTCTGCTCTGCCAGTCCCTGTCAATTGAGCATTTTCTTTTCTAGAAATGTGGAAAGCTTTGTGCACATAAAAGACCATTTCCAACTATTTGTTTGATTATATCTACTGAAATGAGAAATGCTAAAACCTCAGTTAATCACCTCTCTTTTTCTCCAGAGACAAAGAAAACGGCAGTGTCAAGAAATCCAGCTAATTCTGTCTCAGCTGAAGTCCACCTGCACCCTCTGCCCGCTGCCCACTGCACGATAACCCCAGGTACGGTGTTTGCTTTTCCAGACGTGGAGAGAAAGGGACTAGAGTTTTCATTCAGTAGTTGACACTCCTCCTACTGATGCTGACGGTGCTGGATCTCCCGTGGGGTCCTGGCTGGCTCTGTTAGGGGACATGTAGGTGAGGAATGAGGAGAGCCGGGGGGCCAACCTGGCTCTGGGAATGTGAGCTTCTGTCTTTGGGTCTCAGGGCTGTGAGATCTCTTCCCTCCTGAAGCAGGGCTCCACAGGGGTCAGGTTTGGCAGTGGATCCCCCAGGATGTGAGCTGGCTTCCCTGCCCAGCAAGCTCTTCACCCCCACAGTTGCTAACAGCCACTTGACCTTAGGCCTCCTGAAGCCTGAAAGGTCACAGAGTGTCCAAGAACTTTCCCACATGATCATGCAGTTGAAGAAACCTGGGATCCAAGATGGTGACAAGCAGGGAAAGTTTAGCTTATGTAAAATAGGCAGTAGAGTAGATAAAATAGCTGCCTGTTCAAGGAAGGCCAGATCCAAGATAGCGGCCAGAAGGAGGCTGATGAAGGAGCTTGAAGAAATCCACAAATGTGGAATGAAAGACTTCCGTAACATCCAAGTTGATGAAGCTAATTTATTGACTTGGCGAGGGCTTATTGTTCCTGACAACCCTCCATATGATAAGGGGGCTTTCAGAATCGAAATCAACTTTCCAGCAGAGTACCCACTCAAACCACCGAAGATCACATTTAAAACAAAGATCTGTCACCCGAACATCGATGAAAAGGGGCAGGTCTGTCTGCCAGGTATTAGTGCTGAAAACTGGAAGCCAGCAACCAGAACCGGCCAAGTAATCCAGTCCCTCACAGCACTGGTGAATGACCCCCAGCCCGAGCACCCACTTCGGGCTGACCTAGCTGAAGAATACTCTAAGGACCGTAAAAAATTCTGTAAGAATGCTGAAGAGGTTCCAAAGAAATACGAGGAGAAGCGACCTGTGGACTAAACTCTGCCGCGATGGATTCCAGCGAGTGTGAGTGGAGACCCCGCAAAGCAGGACTCTGCGGAAAATCGACACGTGCCGCTGCCTGGCGTTTGCTTGTGGCAGGTACTAACTTTCTACAGTTTTCTTAATCAGACGTGGTCTGGGTAACCTGTATAGAAAGGATTAAAAATTTAAAGTGTTCTAAAAATAAATAAATAAATAGCTACCTGTTCATGACAAAAGTTGAGAAGCCAATTAACCTGCTGTCCCACCCCCCTTATCCCAAGTTCCTGTTCTGCTCCCTGGGTTGTGTAGAAGGAACCAGTAAGCCTGGGATGTGGAGACATGACAGCTTTCGACAGGACAGAGTCTTCTCCAGCCTCATCCTATGTCTGCAGTGTCCTCACAGCCATCTTGGCTGACTGAGCCGCTTCCCCAACGGCCTCCAAGTCCACCTGCAGACAAGCCAGAGGCTGTGTTGTGCATGGTCCCCATGTGATGCTGAGGGGCTCTGGGCACAAGTTACTCCTGCATTCCCCACGGCCAGCCAGCCTGAGGTCCAGGGTGCCCTGGATGCACCCTACCTAGCAGGCTCTTCTGCCCCTGGACCAGAGGCATAATGAGACAGTTATGCAGAGTAGTCGTCTGCAGAAGCCTGCAGTGGCCCTGAATGCAGAAGCTGGGGATGGCTGCAGAACCCTCATGAGGGACATGAGGACACCATTGTCCACCTCATCGCCACTAGTCCTGCTGCCCAGGAGAGGATGGGCTGAAAGGTGGGTTCGGGCAGTGCATGCTTCATGTGTGTGTGCATCATCGAGGGTGTGAAAGATTCCCAACTTGTGGAGTCACGGGTCTCTTAGCACTGTGGCTTTAGTCCCCAGCCCCCTACCATGGTCCTGCTGTCCTGAGGCTCTATCTGCTGTAGGTCTCATCTGCTTTTGGTTTCAGTGCATGGTTTCATCAGCCACAAAGCAGGCTCAGGATGGGTCCCAGGGAGTACTGTCTCCTTCTCAGCAGGACAATGCTTTAAGGAAGAAGCATTTAGTAAAGATTTGGGGGTCCATGTGGGACTCTTGGATGGATAGCTACTGTTCAAATATTACTCCATATTGCATACAACTAGATTGAGTTGGATTG
>NW_025410379.1:0-7859 GCF_002201575.2 Neomonachus schauinslandi
TTCATTATATGAATTTAATATCTGGCATTAGAAGTATGTGAGTAATGAAGGGGACACAAAGTTTGAAATGTATGGAGCCAGAAGCTTGTCTGTGGAAAAATTATCCCAGTTATCAGAATTGTAAAATTGCAAGCAGAGAATTATATTCCCATGGCTATCTAATCAAAATGGAACTACTTACCTCTCAGGAATGTACTGCTTAAGCCATCATACACATTATAAAATTATCCACAAGCTGAACTTATTTTATATATTTCTATGTGAATCTCAGAAAATGTATTATGACACTGAGAAATTATTTATGACATAAAATTTTGATTATAACAATTTCAGATCATTTCTCATTAAATGCATGTTGATGAGATGTAATAAGTTCTTGGGCTGTTTGATAATACAATTGACAACAAGTATTAAGTCACATGACCACATTAGAAAAAGATTAGTATTTCTTAGTGATGAACCATGAACTACTGGTTAGGATCAAGAACACACAAAACTCATAATGTGCTGCTCAAATAGATGTAGAGTACAAATTGGTTAACAAATGCATCAATTCAAAGAGTTTTAAAATTCAGTTAAAGCACAAGAAAATTTGACATGCTCTGACATTTTACAGTTCATATGTAAGATAAACTTGATATTTTCCCCTCAAATTTGTCAACCATACTAAAAGTGGACATGACATTATCAATGATGCATATGAAGCAGGATTTTTTTTCCTAAACTAAAATTAAGACAAAAGAATTTCAATTAAACATGCTAGGGAAAATACTGAGTTATAATTCCATTTCCTCTGGAAAAATATTTTGCAAAATTATTATTATAAATAATTATATATGTTCAAAATAGTACCATGTTATTTTCTGATTTTTTTATATTTGTGTATTTATCAGTTTTTAAAAATTTGTAATTGGCTGTGGTTTCTCTTCTTATTCTAAATAATATCCACTTTCATAACAGCTTAGGAAATATAATTTTGTATTATTTTTCTTGGATATAAATATGATCCTACCTCCAAATTAACAAGAAATGTCAGGCCCCATAAAACCTCAATGCTCTTGGTTCAAATGTCTGTATTTTTATAGAGCTCTACAGGTAATTTAGAAGCATAGCCAGGGTTAAAAAGCATTAGTAAAATTATTAGAATCACAAATATTTGTCAGGGAGATGACCTTAGGTATCTTTATTGGCTAGGAAGTTAAATACTTACTTCACTAGTCAGTGTAGAAAATACAGAAAGAAATAGGAGCTTTAAGAGTAGGGTTTACTTTTGAACATGCTTGTTTCTAGATAATGTCTGCTATCACACTAACTTTGGCAACCATTCCAAATTCTTATAGCAAGTTTACTGTAGACAAAATCCTTAAGATTTTCTTTTTTAATGTTCCACTTCTTAGGTTTCTCCTTACATTTATTTGTACATTGGGAGCTTTAAATTTTAGTACCTAAAGGAGTTTACTTTTGTCCTTGGTAAATGTAATCTTGTTTGGTTTAGCCCATTCCCTCGTCCATGCATTTCAGCATGGCCTCGTTCTGAGCTTTTTCTCTTTATGCTGGCTAATTTGTGCTTTGATATTACTGCATATACCTGTTCTCCCTTATTTTTTTTTTCTCAGTTGATCTCATAGCCAGGAGTGCAGTTACAGTAACTGCAAAGCATTTCCTCTAATGTGCCTGAATGAAGTTTCAAGTCTGAAGAATACAGAGGAGGAAGTTAGCTTTCTGCTCCTAAGAAGTATGTAGACTGTGACTGTTGTTACACACACGTACACACACACATTCACACACAAATGCGCATGCAGGCAAATTCTGCTATACCCAGTTTGTGTTTATTTTATTACAAATACTCTTCTCTTCACCTTTAACATTCTCCACAGAGGGAATGAGCTTCAGCCCAGTGGTTTGGAAGGTGGTATGAAAGCTGTCATTTGCTATTCCAGTATGGCTTTTCTTGAGGGCTATTCCAGAAATAATTAGGATATATCACTTGCAGTGCTCATTTGGTTTACTTTGGGGGACTTGTTGAACTTAAATTGCATTTTAAATACTAGGAGAGTAAATTTGTAGACATGATGAAGAGACATATCTGATATATGAGACTTACAATAAGTCTCAATAAGACAATAAGATTGAATCCTATTTCTTTCAGAAAAAGAGACAAATCTAAATGAGAAACTCACCCACAGAGAACATGATGATTAAAAAAAAAAAAACTGCTCACTGAAGGAGTTTCTAAAAACCTTGATGTGAGTTCTAAGATAAATTTGGGGACAAAGTCTAGATATTGCCTTCCATTGTTCATACTCAAATAAATTAGGATCCTGAAAAAACAAATAGCATTAATCCTTTATGGTTTAAAGAACAAGAAACTCGTGCTACATGGAAACCACAATTTTAAATGGAAACAATTGGTCATCATTTGCTTTAAACTGAATAAAATTGCCAGGAACTAGGAATTGAGTTAGCTAAAGATGGATCTTCTCTTAGGGATAATCTAGTAATATTTTACTCAATAATACTTTGATTAGTGTTTAAACCTTCCTTACATTACTGGGGCACCTGGGTGGTACAGTCAGTCAGCCTCCAATTCGATTTTGGCTCAGGTCATGATCTCAGGGTCGTGAGATCCAGCCCTCCATCTAGCCCCCAGTAGGGCTCCACGCTCAGTGCAGAGTCCGGTTAAGACTTTCTCTCCCTCTCCTTCTGCCCCTCTTCCACTTGCTTGTGCACTTCCCTTCCCCTCATAAATAAATAAATCTTTAAAAAAAATTTCTTACATCACTCATAAAAGTCAGTCAGCCCAGATTAAAAGTCTGGCTAAAGCCACTTACTATCCATGTGGCTAATTCACTTACGAGGAAGTACTTTACCAGTCAATGTTTTTCTGCCTCAGTGTTCTTATCTAGAAATGAAGATCATGCTGATATCTACTTCTTAGAGGTCCTGTGCAGATAAGTGGGTGTTATACGTAAAACATTGACAAAAGGGCTGGTTTGTGGTAAGTACGCACTGATATTAGTGTTGTGGTTTCTATTTTTCACACATTAATCAAGGTTCTGTGGCATTCAGTGTGGGCACCAGATACACTGCCTGTCTCCTTACTATTCTTCATGTTGTTTAAGGACACCTCTTCTTCCTTTCCAAAGAAGGATAGGAACACTTTCAGAACATTTTTCCTTCACCTTCTACTCAGGATATGCATTCCTGAAATATTTATGCTCCCAGGAGTCGAGAATCAGAATTGCTTACTCTAAAATCAGTGCTTTTTAGTCTCCAGCTATTACAGGTATATTTCAGAAGATGGAGAATAGTGGCTACTGGATCACTAAGAGGAGCTGCTTCTTTTTCAGGCCTCAGTCCTAGTCTAACTGAAACAAACTTTTCTGTTCTGTAAAAAGGTTTGCTCTCGCTGTTTCTTATGAGGTCTTTTGTCTTCTAAAGGCAAAGAGGAAAGTTTAACAAAGTTTTGATGTCCTCTTTCACAATTATTAATAAAGATTGAATGTTATCTGGGAAAAAACAAGATTCCATCAACTCATTCATATGCATTATAAATATAGGTGTATCTGATGATACATCAGATTTAGCAAGTGCTAAACCAATTTTTCTCAAAATGTAATCAAAGTATTGCCTCAATTGCTTGCTAAAATGCAAATTCTTAGGGTCCAATCCAGATATACTCAATCAGAATTTATAGGTGTGAGACACAGTGATATGTATTTTATTAAGAAATCCAGGTTACTTTTTTATATTATAGTTTATGAACTACTGTTAGTCATTCCAGGCAATAAAATTTTGATATGTTTCATCTTATATCCACCTACACTGAATGAGATTATTTCATTTGGGATTTTGGAAACAAAGTTTACATCATTGGGATAAAATAACAGTAAGAAGGAGACATGGGGAGCATGGAAGCGTCTTCCCATCCTCTATTATGATGGGGATTTTTTATTTTAAACCCCAAATACACTATGGAGATTTTGCTGTCTTCTACGAGGTCATGCTCCCACTTGACTCCTCTTCCTGGTTGCCACATATTTTCTAACTTTCTGAGATATTGATTATAGATTTCTTAATGTTTTTATGTCCTCCATGGATTAGGGTGCTAGATGTAGCAAATAAAAATGCAGGATATTTAGTCAAGTTCTAATTCCAGGTAAACAAATACTTTTTTTAATACAACTATATCTCGAATATTACTTGTACTAAAATAGTATTTGCTGAAATTCTAATGTGACTGGGCCTCATGTATTTTATGTGACAACCATATCATGGATTATTTCTCTAGCTTCTTTTGCTTGATTTGGTCTTGTCTTTTATCAACAAATTTTTTTTCAAATATCTGACGATACTTGCCTGTTCCTTCATGTTTAAGAGAGAGATACTACAATGGATTGAGCATTTATGCACATAGGTGACGTCTTTTGGCAGCTGGGTTTTACTGTGTATGAAGAGGTTACTCCATTTTGTTAGGAGACCTAATTTACTAGTGTTGTATGATCTTTTCTGTTTGGTTACAAAAGAATCATTTAATCTCTTGGAGATTTCAAATCTACCTGCCAGTATTCTCTGGGCTCAATGCAGTAAGGGAGTTCTGTAGTCTCAGTATAGTATGAAGATTATTTTAAAATGCTTCCTTTTGTGTGTGTGTGTGTGTTTGTGTGTGTGCTAAGAATTTCTGACCTTTCACTATGTCTGGATTCCCTGAGCCACGAAATGGAAATGACAGGAATTTGGACTTACAGTCATTCACCAGCAGTACCTTCAAAGCAATTAACATAGAAGAAGATAAGTACAATATCATGCTATACAAAGGCCTTTGCAGGCATTGCTGGTGACCAAGAGTGGTTTAAATACTAAATGCTTTAAATACTAAGATTGGAAAAAAGGGGGAATGGTAAGGGCACAGTGACTGTAATTCAAAGACAAGAGTCTTTACATTTAACACCTGTATCTATACAAGTTTAGCTTTGGTTACTTATGATAATGATGAGGAAAAAAATTACCAAAATTTAATAGATTTTCAGAGAATTATGAAAACTACAAGTTCAGGTTTGGTCTGTGAACACCTGCAATTTTCCTATTCCTAAAGCAACTTCAGGCTTCCCAAATTGTGCCAATAGAAAGCAGACCTAGAAAGCTATGATACTGTCTCCAGGTAATATCTTCCTGAGATGAGCACTTCAAGGGTTGAGGCAAAGACTGGGCCCATAGAGGATATTGAGTTCTTCCCAGAGAGCAGAATCAGGGACCGTCATAATTAGTTACTGAAAGATTTATTGCCGGAGGGAAAAACTTACATAGTCTATATTCAAGAGGGGAAAAAGAAAAATTCTATGGATTAAAGAGTACTGTATATTTGCAATTTTCCCATCTCTGAAGGGTTCATCCTGCTCATACTCCACCTTTGTGTGTTGAGTGTCTTGTAGGCTGATCACATTTATAGGTTCCTGGAGTTTGCAGAGCTGTGCATAAGCCAGACTTCCCAGGCTATTTGTTGAATGAAGCAACTGGATGTCACTCTCAGTCATGTCTCTTGGGAAATATGAGACTGTTCAATGTATGAAAAACCCATGACATTAGATAGTAAGTGAGTAAAAGGAATGGACTACTACTGTCCCTGTTTCTACCTTTACTTGCTCCCAGTATGTTCTCAATACAGCAGCCAGAGTATTACTGTTAAGAGGTCAGTCCTTTAATGTCACTCCTTGAAGTTCTCTAGTAGCTTCTAACCTCATTCAGAGTAAAAGCCATGTTTCCCACCTGGCCATACATTACCTGCACTGGTATTTTGTTATTACAGAATATCCAAAGCCTTCTCCTGACTCAGAGCATTTGCAGTTATGTTTTTTTCTTTCCCCCTCCAAGAGAATCTCAATAGTTTTCTTTTTCTTTTTCATTTCCTTCAGATTTTACACAAATGTCATGTTCTAAATGAGGCCTAACCTGATGACTTTACTGTATATTGGAAACTTCTGTGAACTTAGGGAGCATTTATGATCATGACAAGTATGAACACATTTTATTTATATATTTTGCATATTTTTTGCCTTCCTCTATTGAAAATGTAAAGTCAAGGAAGGCAGCCCTATCTGTCTGATTTTGTTTCTCTTTTGTCTCTGTTTTAATGCTGAGTATTTAGTTCTTAAATCTATGCCTGCACGTTGTATGCATTTCATAAACATGAAGTGGTTCAAAGAACAAAAAGGGTAATTCCCTTGATGTGAGTATGGGAGACAGCTGTCGAGACAGGAGCAAGAATTTTCTAGTTTCCCAAAAAAATGTGTGTGGGAAAGTCTTATAAGTTTCCCAAAGATCATGGGCACGGGTTATTTGCTATTCTCCTTCCTTCCTTTTGTGTCATTGTGACAAGAACGTGGATGCAATGTCTAGAGATCAGCCACAACTTTGGGTTCAAGAATAAGAACCTTATCCTATAGATGAAGTGTGATAAGGTGGAAGGAGCATATTCACTGAAGATTTCATGGAACAGAGTTGCCTTACCAGTTGTGATGGTTGATTTTATGTGTCAGGTTGGCTGGGCCATAGGGTGTCCAGATATTTGGTCAAAGAGTATTTTGGGTATTTCTATAAGAGTATTAGGGGATGAGTTTAACATTTAATATTGTAGACTTAGGAAAGCAGATTGCCTTCCCTGATGTGGGTGGGCCTTGTCCAATCAGTTCAAGACCTGAATAAAACAACAAAAAAAACCCAAAAACTTTTGAGTTTAAGAGGAATGGCAAATGATACCTGTGGGCAGTCAATGAATTCCTCTATCTCTCTAGAAAATACTAATACATCAGTCCTGACAGCAGTGAAGGATGTATGTGGGATAAATTAATTTCTGTTAAGCTTAAGCCACTGCTACTTGGTGGTTTTTTTTTCCATTATACCTGAAACTAAACCTACTGAATACAGGGAAATGGATCTTTTTCCATTATAATTTTAGGAATGAAAATTTCTCTATTTCCTACTTAAAATATAAATATAGAAGGTACATAACATCAAAATATAGAAGTATTTAGCATACTAAATAGGCAGTAAAATATTGTATGTCTTTTCATTCTGATTCTTCAGTTTGTTTGCAGGGGTCTTGTGGTAATATAGAATGTGAAGATCACCATTTTAATTCATGTTTGACTTAAGAGGCTAGTCTATTATGGGCTCTTCAACCAGTGGACATTTCTAAGATGTAGCTGATTTCCTGTAGTGAGAACTCATTCACTGCGTACAATAATCATTGTCATTCCTCCTAAACTCTTTTACTTCTTTTACTTCAGTTATTTTATACTGACCAAGATTCGTTTTGGTATTTTACAACCATTTCTCAGTTTAACAATGATAATCAGTACAGTGATACTGAGATAAATCACTCATGGATCAAATACTAAAAAATAAACCAATTTCAATACCATTTCTCTGTTGTAAATTAATATTTAAGTCTAAAGTCATTTTGAATTTCCTCATCAGGCTCAAGTATTAAGAACTTTGCTGACTATTTTTTCTGTAAAGCAGGAGTTAACTAAGTTTTACTGCAAACAGTAGAATAGGAAATATTTTAGGCTTTGCAAGGGAGTAGGGCTCTTTCCCAACTCTATACATGCATAGCTTGAAGATGTTGTGGGTTTGATTCCAGACCACTGCAATAAAGCAAATATCACAATAGAGTCAAATGAAATTTTTGGTTTCCAAGTGGATATTAAAATTATATTTACACTACACTGTATTCTATTGAGTGTGTAATAGCATTATATCTAAAAAAATGCACCTACCTTAATTAAAAAACACTTTATCATACATGAATTCCATTACTCACATACTTCTAATGCCAGATATTAAATTCATATAATGAA
>NW_025410380.1:0-7842 GCF_002201575.2 Neomonachus schauinslandi
ATCCCCATCAAAATACCATCCACTTTTTTCAAAGAAATGGAACAAATCATCCTAAAATTTGTATGGAACCAGAAAAGACCCTGCATAGCCAGCGGAATGTTGAAAAAGAAGGGCAAAGCCGGCAGCATCACAATTCCGGACTTCCAGCTCTATTACAAAGCTGTAATCATCAAGACAGCATGGTCCTGGCACAAAAACAGACACATAAATCCATGGAACAGAATAGAGAGCCCAGAAATGGACCCTCAACTCTATGATCAACTCATCTTTGACAAAGCAGGAAAGAATGTCCAATGGAACAAAGACAGTCTCTTCAACAAATGGTGTTGGGAAAATTGGATAGCCACATGCAGAAGAATGAAACTGGACCATTTCCTTACACCACACACAAAAATAGACTCCAAATGGTTGAAAGACCTCAATGGGAGACAGGAGTCCATCAAAATCCTAAAGGAGAACACAGGCAGCAACCTCTTCGACCTCAGCCGAAGCAACTTCTTCCTAGAAACATCCCCAAAGGCAAGGGAAGCAAGGACAAAAATGAACTATTGGGACTTCATCAAGATAAAAAGCTTTTGCAAAGCAAAGGAAACAGTCCACAAAACCAAAAGACAACCGACAGAATGGGAGAAGATATTTGCAAATGACATATCAGATAAAAGGCTAGTATCCAAAATCTATAAAGAACTTATCAAACTCAACACCCAAAGAACAAAGAATCCAATCAAGAAATGGGCAGAAGACATGAACAGACATTTTTCCAAAGAAGACATCCAAATGGCCAACAGACACATGAAAAAGTGCTCAATATCACTCGGCATCAGGGAAATCCAAATCAAAACCTCAATGAGATACCACCTCACACCAGTCAGAATGGCTAAAATTAACAAGTCAGGAAACGACAGGTGTTGGCGGGGATGTGGAAAAGGGCAACCCTCCTACACTGTTGGTGGGAATGCAAGCAGGTGCAGCCACTCTGGAAAACTGTATGGAGGTTCCTCAAAAAGTTGAAAATAGAGCTACCATATGATCCAGCAATTGCACTACTGGGTATTTACCCCAAAGATACAAAAGTAGGGATCCGAAGGGGTACGTGCACCCCGATGTTTATAGCAGCAATGTCCACAATAGCCAAACTGTGGAAAGAGCCAAGATGTCCATCGACAGATGAATGGATAAAGAAGAGGTGGTATATATATACAATGGAATATTATGCAGCCATCAAAAGGAATGAGATCTTGCCATTTGCAACAACGTGGATGGAACTGGAGGGTACTATGTTGAGTGAAATAAGTCAAACAGAGAAAGACATGTATCATATGATCTCACTGATATGAGGAATTCTTAATTGCAGGAAACAAACTGAGGGTTGCTGGAGTCGGGGGGTGGGGTGGGAGGGATGGGGTGACTGGGTGATAGACACTGGGGAGGGTATGTGCTCTGGTAAGCGCTGTGAATTGTGCAAGACTGTTGAATCTCAGATCTGTACCTCTGAAACAAATAATGCAATATATGTTAAGAAAAAAAAAAAAAGAAGAAGAAGAAGAAGGTAGCGGGAGGGGAAGAATGAAGCGGGGGAAATCGGAGGGGTAGATGAACCATGAGAGACGATGGACTCTGAAAAACAAACTGAGGGTTCTAGAGGGGAGGGGGTGGGGGGATGGGTTAGCCTGGTGGTGGGTATTGAGGAGGGCACATTCTGCATGGAGCACTGGGTGTTATGCACAAACAATGAATCATGGAACACTTCATCTAAAACTAATGATGTAATGTATGGGGATTAACATAAGAATAAAAAAAAAAAAACTCTGCAAAGGGAGGGAAGTATACCAGAAAATATGGCACATCTGCTCTGATGCTGATACTACTGTGATGACTGGGGGCTCCCTGGAGTAGGGGGTGATGAGAGCCAGGTGATGCTCCTGAGGAGATTTGCCAATTTGAAAAGTGGCATCTGTGAAAACCTAGAATGTGCTTGAACAGATGGTATGTGAAGAATGCTAGAATAGAACAATTCTCCGAAAACCATTAAGGATTAATAAATGTGGCAAGGGGAAGGGATTATAAATGATTAATAATGACTCAGTGATATTATTAAAATTGCCTATGTAGTTTAACTCCAAAAACTGTTTTTATTTTTTTTGTTTCTGGTGTTTTGGTACAGGTCCGTAGTTACCAGTCAGAGCAGAATTACATAGTGCAGATAAGTATTTTCCATGCAGCTTTCTAAAATAGCATGTCTCTGCATTGCAAAGGTTATTCATAAGATCAGAACAGAAGATTTAGACCTTAGGTGATAGATGTGTGTTATGGGAGTTACACTCACTGAAAAGCATAAATAATAGATTTAAATAAATATATTTGTGGCTATATTCTTATGTTGTTGTAGGTTAAACTCTAAAGCAGTGCAACTGATTTTAGAGAGCTCCATTAGAAAAATCAGTGTTCTGGACTAAAGA
Organism: Neomonachus schauinslandi; assembly: GCF_002201575.2. Lineage (NCBI taxonomy): Eukaryota > Metazoa > Chordata > Mammalia > Carnivora > Phocidae > Neomonachus > Neomonachus schauinslandi. The sequence goes on from NW_025410380.1 coordinate 2,460, forward strand.
TCAGTTTGGAACTTGGTAAGCAAGGCATTGCCACAAAGAGTTACAGAATAGATAAAAATTATTTTAATTGACATAGCAACGATTTGTTTGTAACCTTGTGCGTGGTGCTGCTAAAAGACCTGTGATGAATAAATAGCTTATTCTTTCAAGAAAGATAATGATTTTTCCTTGCCCCCATAATTTCACTCTTGATTTGTTCTAAAATTAATTTGGCAAAAGTCAATTTTAGCTTCTGTTATGTAAGAACATCACAAACTATGACTAAGTGAAACATTTTAAGGGGGCTATATTGCTCTCATCTTTAACAATTATGTTCAGCTGCCTGTAACTAAAAGAATGATAACTAAGGATTTTCTTTGTGTAGGGATTACTTTCCTCCTGTGAAAAGATGCCCAAAGATTGGTAGTCCAGGGCTGGGGATGCTAAGGGTGCACCAAGGATTAAGGTTCCTCCTGGTGATTTATAAACTTTAGAAAGGTGCATCATTTGGTCCTAAATACAGATTTGTTTCCTCATTCCTTTTTCTGCATGAGTAAGTTCTGCTGTGATCTCTATATCCAATGTCCATGTTCCAACATGAACATTTGTTCCAAACCATTGGTCATGATCCTGACACCTGGAGTTATTCAGAACAATCTATCTTTTGAATTTTATTGCTTTAAAAAAGATAGCAGATCATAGAAAAAATCAACAGAGAAATGTACAAAGAAGAAAATAAAACCCATGTCATACTTTATAACCCCAAGCAACTCCTATCAACATCATGATGAACATTCATCCAGAAATTGTTACATTTCTGTATATCTATATATCTGTACACACACACCATATGTGTACACATACATATATAAATTCATACATAATTATACATATATAATTTCACACTCCTATTTTTATATATAATTTTACATATATGGGATGGTGATAAACATAACATTCTATAACCTTTATTCACTTAATGATATATAATAGTAATTTTTCCATATGTAAATCTTTTTCTATATTTACATCATCATTTTAATGGCTGCTGGGATTCTCTTGTTCATTTGTGTCCTGCTTGTTGTGTAAACAAAATATTAATAGAGTTAGAGCACCATCACAATGTCTAGTTTTTCCTCAAGTCTGACGCTTCTAGTCATGTGTACTGGTGTACTATAAAATCTAAGTACTGAATTAGACTACATTAAGGAGTCTAAGTCTCCAGACCGCAATCTGAGAGGCAGAGTGATATATTGAGGAGGTCAAGAGAACTGAATTCTAATACCAGCTTGAGAACTTACTAGCTGTGTAAACTTCAATCACATCTGCTGTCTGGGCCTCAGTGTCTACATTTGTCAACCAATGGTATGAGTGTAGTGACATTAAAGTTGTCTCTTCTACCGGCCCTCATGTTTTATTATTTTATAGCGATGTGTCTTTCATTACTGCTAAATCACTATCAGCTCCATGAGAACAGGGACCAGATCTGGATTATTACTCATGTATAGCCAAGTATGGCACTGAGTAAGCAGTAAGCAATAAAAATTTGCTGAGTGACTAAGTGCCAGCTTACCTGCATTCTCAGTTACTCTTCAAAAATACCAGGCCATTCCCTTCCCCATCTTGCTTGAAGCCAAATATAAATGTAGAGGAACAGTCTAGAATAGCTACTCTTTCCATTTGGAGATACCTTATTTTATGACTCTTGGTAAGACTTTATAGATTTATTTACAAAAACTCCAAGCCTGCCTTGTTTATTTTCTCCTGAAATGCTTTATTCACTTTATTGGTCATTATCAATGAAATAGCTCCTATATTTCCATTTCTAGGTGCTCATTGCTAGTACAGAAAAAGGTTATTGATCTTTGTGTATTTATCTGTATTGAGCCATCTTGCCAAATTATCTTATTAATTCTAGCTATTTTTTTTTTTAAACTAGAGTTTCTAGGGTTTCTGGAAACAAAAACATATCAATAAACCAAGAGAGTTATCCCAGCTTTTCAACATGTATACAGATTATATTCTTTGAATTTGCTCATAGCTTGAAGACAATATTGAATAGCTAGGGACAAAAGAATAGGAACTATATAAAGTAGCCTACAAAATACCCAATGAATATACGCTACAGATACTTCAGTGAACCAGGCACATGAAAAGGATGGCAACTTCCACTCTTGTATGAGAAAACATACTATAATTAAAAAAAGGAAAATACTCAGTTTTACTGTTATTCATATATCAAAGTGACAAAAAATAAAAATAAATACAGCATTTATTGCTGGTGAGATGTGCCCCTTGAATTTCTAACTTGCTAATAGTAGAAATAGTCTCTATCAATACATACTAAAATGAAATGTTCATATATAGATATAGCAGTCCTACTTTTGAGAATTGAGAAATACTTTATATTCAGGATGCTAATATTTTGTTACCTTAAAAATATTTTTCCTATGTGTGTCTTGTCTTTTTCATTTTCTTTGATTGTTTTTTGGTGCTCAATTTTATTCATTTTAATATAGTTAAAGATATCAATTTTTTTTTTAGCTATCATTGTTATGTCTGCTTCAGTAGTCCTTTTATACCATAAGGTCACGAAGACATACCTTTAAGTTTTCTTCTGTTACTTTCAGAGATTTGCCTTTTACATTAAGTTTGAAATTTACCTGGAATCCGTTTATTTGGAGATAGGTCCTGAAATAGGGTTACAAGGTCACTTTCCCTCCATGGATGACCAGTTGTTGTAATATTCTTTATTAAATAATATACTCTTCCCAAGTGATTTGCAAAGTTTTTTCTGGCATGTATCAAGTTTCTGTAGTTGTATCAATCTTGGGGCTCTCTTTTCTGTCTGTTGCTCAGTTTGTCTATTTCTGAGACAATCCCATAATGTTTTTAACTGCTATTGATATCAAGCTTTATAAAACGTTTTATATATGTGGGGAATGTTCCTCAATCTGTACTTGTTCTTTTTCAAGAGTGTGTTTGCTATTCTTGGGCCTTTGAATTTCCATATGAGTTTCAGAATCCACTTTTCAAGTTCAAAAAACTTGTTTTTAAAACTGTTTGGGGCTTGGAAATGAATTCACTTAATATGTCCATGTGAGAAAATTGCTCTTGAGACTACCTAATATATGTCTCTGCATTAATTTAGGTTTTTAAAAATGTCTTTCTCCTCAACATCACTTGTCATAGAGAAATACAACTCAAAACTACAGTGACCTATCACCTCACACTCATCAGAATGGCTAAAATCAACAACACAAGAAGCAACAGGTGTTGTGAGGATGTAGACAAAGGGGAACCCTCTTACACTGTTGGTGGGAATGCAAGCTGGTGCAGCCACTCTGGAGAACAGTATGGAGGTTCCTCAAAAAGTTAAATAGAGAACTACCCTACAATCTAGCAATTGCACTACTAGGTATTTACCCAAAGACGACAAAAATAGTAACTCAAAGAGATACATGCACCCGGATGTTTATAACAGCGTTATCTACAATAGCCAAGTTTCAGAAGCAGCCCAAGTGTCCATTGACTGGGGAATGGATAAAGAAGATGTGATACACACACACAGACATGCACACACATATATATACATTCACACACACACACACACACACACACACGACTATTACTCAGCCATAGAAAAGAATGAAACCTTGCCATTTGCAACAACATGGATGGAACTAGAGAGTATTATGCTAAGTGAAATAAGTCAGTCAGAGAAAGACAAATACCTTATGATTTCACTCATATGTGGAATTTAAGAAACAAAACAAAGGAGCAAAAGGGAAAAAAAAGAGAGGCAAACCAAGAAACAGACTCTTAACTTTAGAGAACAAATGCAAGGTTACCAGAAGGGAGGTGGGTGGGGATGGGTTTAACTAGGTGATGGGGATTAAGGAGTACACTCGTGATGAACACTGGGTTTTGTATGGAAGTATTGAATCATTATATTATATACCTGAAACTAATATTACACAGTATGTTAACTAACTGGAATTTATTTTTATTTTTATTTTATTTTATTTTTTTTAAGATTTAATTTTTTAATTTTTTATTGTTATGTTAATCACCATACATTAGATCATTAGTTTTTGATGTAGAGTTCCATGATTCATTGTTTGTGCATAACACCCAGTGCTCCATGCAGAACGTGCCCTCTTTAATACCCATCACCAGGCTAACATATCCACTCACCCCCCTCCCCTCTAGAACTCTCAGTTTGTTTTTCAGAGTCTCTCATGGTTCATATCCCCTCCAATTTCCCCCCCTTCATTCTTCCCCTCCTTCTATCTTCTTTTTTTTTTTTCTTAACATACATTGCATTATTTGTTTCAGAGGTACAGATCTGAGATTCAACAGTCTTGCACAATTCACAGCGCTTACCAGAGCACATACCCTCCCCAGTGTCTATCACCCAGTCACCCCATCCCTCCCACCCACCCCCACTCCAGCAACCCTCAGTTTGTTTCCTGCAATTAAGAATTCCTCGTATCAGTGAGATCATATGATACATGTCTTTCTCTGATTGACTTATTTCACTCAGCATAATACCCTCCAGTTCCATCCACGTCGTTGCAAATGGCAAGATCTCATTCCTTTTGGTGGCTCCATAATATTCCATTGTATATATATACCACATCTTTATCCATTCATCTGTCGATGGACAGCTTGGCTCTTTCCACAGTTTGGCTATTGTGGACATTGCTGCTATAAACATTGGGGTGCATGTACCCTTTCGGATTTGTATCTACCTTTGTATCTTTGGGGTAAATACCCAGTAGTGCAATTGTTGGGTCGTATGGTAGCTCTATTTGCAACTTTTTGAGAAACCTCCATACTGTTTTCCAGAGTGGCTGCACCTGCTTGCATTCCCACCAACAGGGTAGGAGGGTTCCCCTTTCTCCACATCCCCGCCAACATCTGTCGTTTCTTGACTTGTTCATTTTAGCCATTCTGACTGGTGTGAGGTGGTATCTCATTGAGGTTTTGATTTGGATTTCCCTGATGCTGAGCAATGTTGAGCACTTTTTCATGTGTCTGTTGGCCATTTGGGTGTCTTCTTTGGAAAAAATGTCTGTTCATGTCTTCTGCCCATTTCTTGATTGGATTCTTTGTTCTTTGGGTGTTGAGTTTGATAAGTTCTTTATAGATTTTGGATACTAGCCTTTTATCTGATATGTCATTTGCAAATACCTTCTCCCATTCTGTCGGTTGTGTTTTGGTTTTGTGGACTGTTTCTTTTGCTGTGCAAAAGCTTTTTATCTTGATGAAGTCCCAATAGTTCGTTTTTGCCCTTGCTTCCCTTGCCTTTGGGGATGTTTCTAGGAAGAAGTTGCTGTGGCTAGGGCCGAAGAGGTTGCTGCCTGTGTTCTCCTTTAGGATTTTGATGGACTCCTGTCTC
>NW_025410381.1:0-5258 GCF_002201575.2 Neomonachus schauinslandi
AAATAAATAAATAAAATCTTTAAAAAAATAAAAATTAAAATAAATAAAATAATTATTTTTTATTTTTATTTTTTAAATTTTTTATTTATTTATTTGACAGAGGAAGACCCCGTGTCAGGCTCCATTCATGGAACCTGCTGAAGATTCTCCCTCTCCCTCTCCCGCTGCCCCACTCTCTAAATAAATAAATAAATACATACATACATAAATAAACAAACAAACAAACAAACAAACAAACAAACAAGGAAAAAAATGGCTTTGAATGAACACTCGCCCAGATGGATTTAACAGAATTATTCAGAGCAGTCCATTCTAAAACAGCAGAATACACATTCTTTTCAAGTGCACATGGTATATTCTCCAGAACAGATCACATATTAGGCCACACAAAAAGCATCAAGAAATTCATAAAGATCAAAGTTATACCATGCATCTTTTTTGACCACAATGCCATAAAACCTAGAAATCAACCACAAGAAAAATAGACAAACAGAGAAAGAAACAAAACCAAACACAAGAAAAATTCCAGAAAGTCCAAAAATACATTGGGGTTAAATAGCATGCTACTAAACAATGAATGGGTCAACCAAGTAATCAAAGAACAATTTAAAAAGTCCTTGGAAACAAAAGAAAATGAAGACAATACTGTCCAAAATACACCAGCAAAAGATGTTCTAAGAGGGCAGTTTATAGCAAAACAGGCCTACCTCAATAAGTAAGAAAAATCTTAAATAATCACCTAACCTTACACCTAAAGGAACTAGAAAAAGAATTCAAACAAACCCCAAACTAGCAGAAGGAAGGAAACAGTAAAGATTAGAGCAGAAATAAATAAATTATGTAGAAAATGAATAAACAATAGAACAGATCAACAAAACCAGGAGTTGGTTCTTTGAAAAGATCAACTAAATTGATAGTTCTAGGGGCACTTGGGTGACTCAATAGGGTAAGTGTCTGACTCTTGATTTTGGCTCAGGTCATGATCTCAGGGTTGTGAGACTGAGACCCGTGTGGGGCTTCCCTCCCAGTGAGCAGTCTGCTTGAGATTCTCTCTCTTCCTCTCCCTTTGCCCCTCCCCCCACTCTCTCACAATCTCTCTCTAATATTTTTAAAAATTGACAGAGTTCTACCACCCACTTCAACAAAAAAAAAAAAGTGAAAGGACACAAAAATGAAACATGAAAGAGGAGAAATAACCAAAACCACAGAAATACAATTATAAGAAAATATGATGAAAAGCAACATGCTGACAAATTAGTCCAAACTGAAAAAAATAGATAAATTCCTAGAAACATATAACCTGCCAAAACTGAAGCAGGAAGAAATAGAAAATTTGAATAGATTGATTTCAACAAGTTGACAGAATCAGTAATATAAAAAAACTCCCAAGAAACAAAATTATAAGACCAGTTGGCTTCACAGGTAAATTCTAACAAAAAGTTAAAAAAAAAAAAACAAAACCGGTACATCTAATCCTTTCAAATAATTCCAAGAAATAGAAGAAAAGGAAAACTTCCAAATTTATTCTATGAGGCCAGCATTACCCTGATACCAAAACCAGAAATATAAACCACTAAAAAAGAGCTCTACAGGCTAATATCTCTGATAAACATAGATGCAAAAATCCTCAACAAAACGCTCTCAGTTTTTCCCCATTGAGAATAATATTTGCTGTGGGCTTTTGGCATATAGCTTTTGTGATATGGTGGCATGTTCCCTCTATCCTTACACTGTGGAGAGTTTTAATCAAGAAAGGATGCTGTATTTTTCAAATGCTTTTTCTGCATTACTTGAAAGGATCTTATGGTTCTTATGTTTTCTTTTGTTAATGTGATATATCATGTTTCTTGATTTGCAAATGTTGAACCACCCTTGCAACCCAGGAATAAATCCCACTTGATCATGGTGAATAATCCTTTTAAGATCTTGTGGGATCCTATTGGCTAGTATCTTGATGAGTATTTTGGCATCCATGCTCGTGAGGGATATTAGTCTGTATTTCTCCTTGTTGTTGGGGTTTCTGCCTGGTTTTGGGATCAAGATAATGCTGGCCTCATAGAGTAAGTTTGCAAGTTTTCCTTCCATTTCTATTTTTGGAATCATCTTTAGAAGAAGAGATATAAGTTCTTCTTTAAATGTTTGGTAGAATTCCCCTGGCAAGCCATCTAGTCCTAGACTCTTGTTTGTTGGGAGATTTTTAATTACTGCTTCAATTTCTTTGCTGCTTTTGGGTCTGTTCAGGTTTTCCCTTTCCTTCTGTTTTAGTTTTGGTAGTTTATATGTTTTTAGGAATGCATCCATTCCTTTCAGATTGCCTAATTTGTTGGCATATAGCTGCTTGTATATGTTCTTATAATTATTTGTATTTCCTTGGTGTTGGTTGTGATCCCTCTGAACAGTGAGTTTGCAGAATTAATCCAAAAGTTTAAAAGAGTTTCTGCTCGGTACCATTAATAAACTTGAAATTTAAACAAAATTAATTTTCACCTTTTTGTGATTGACTCTAATTATTGCCCCTAAAATAACTGATAGTATCCCATGGAAGAACTGAAACAAAAATCAACAGTTGTTGAGAGTTATAAAGATATGGATTCAGTTATCTAAGAGCCAAAATGTACTACCTTTATATTATTTACTAAAGTCTTGCCACATGCATGAGGCCATAAATCGTATTAACAGAAAATTAGAAATATACTACTCATTAATATGTTATGCTATACATAAATTGTGTAATAAAATGGAGCAGTAACTAATAACTTACTAAACTCATAAGCTTATTATAATGTCTTATTTATAGCTATTTTGATGAAAAGAACCTCTATATCATTTAGTGATATAATGGTTAGTGTCATATATGCTAGACACTGAAAACAGTGCTAATATTTACAAAAGATACTGCCCATTTAAAAATTTTGCCCTGCTTACCAATTAATTTACATAAAAACTAAATAAGGAGTCGATATTGTATACATTATGAATAAATCCCAAACATAATCATCTTGGTAATCATTAATCTATTGCTGTCTTTAAAAGAGTGAATTTCTAAGGAAAAGATAAATGTCACATAAATATAAAAGAGAAAGTCATTTGCATGTACATCTAATTCTACTACCATAGATACTTATAGATAAGAAAAATTAAAGTTTGAGGCTTTAGGGAAAAGACAATTAATCCCTACATTTAAAGGAGATGTTTCCTATTTTATTCACAGGTGATGCTGTACTTCAGAGTAATTTGGGGCATAAATTTATTTGAACATGTCTTCCTTAACCAGTTAGATAATTAACCAACTAACCAGATAATTAAAATGGAATCAATTTGCTAATTAATTTAATCTGTTAATAAATAAATGTATCTCCTATCTTTAAAGATGTGTGATTACTGGTAACAAAGTGTTTAAGGCTGCAAATTAAAACATTTTTTTTATGTTCCCTAGGGTTATATTCATTTATGAAATTTATTTTTATAATGCACACATTTAATTAAATTCAGCATTCTGTGAGTACGTATTAGGTATAAAAATTAATTGTTGCCAGTTCTCTAAACTGAGACAAATTCCCTGTAGTCACAAGTACACATCATGATGACATGGCCCATATGGTGGTAGGTGCTTTGTTGCAGTATCTGTGGTAGTTGGGAGCCTGGTATATTGAAACCATATGCTGAATGCACATGGAAAAGAGAGAAATATAGCCATTTTGTGTCCCTCACCTGCAATCTGAGTTATAGTAGTCTTACATTTAGTTTTTTTATATTAAAACCATTCCTCATGGCATTGAAGGAAATCTTGAGAAACTACGTTGAGTATATGAGAAACATGGAAAAGTCATAATTAAGCGATATATCACATCAATATGGACTAAAATGTGGGACTCTGAGGCTCTTTCAACACAGACGTACACAAACTTTAGAAAACTGGAATTTCGTAATATTTCCTAACATCATGAGTAAATTATGTGTGGCATACTAAGAAGACATAGAGAAATAATAGAAATGTAATGTGTACTGCGATATATATTTGTTATGCAATTATCTTAGGGTTAAAAAATACTGTGTAATAACAGCAGAGCAGTGTGATAGGATGCTAAGGCAAATATCCTGTCACAAAGTGAAAGATTAAAGTTGTAATTATTCCTCCAAGTCTCATTTTGGTTTCTGTGTCATTTGACCACCTCTTCTTAAGTAAATGCCTAAACTTAGCTCCAAGCAACTCTCATTCCTTGTCTTCCAGGCATGAATGGAGCCATGGAAGATGCAAATGACACCACAGAGATAAACTCCATTCTTTTAGGGCTTTTTAACTACACTCAGACCCATCTGTTCCTCTTTTCAATGGTGCTCATGCTCTTCCTCATCTCCCTGATGGGCAATGCCCTCATGATTGTGCTCATCTATGAGGACCCCAGCGGCACACACCCATGTACTTCCTGCTTAGCCAGCTCTCCCTCATGGACATGATGCTGGTCTCCACCATAGTCCCCCAAATCGCAACCAACTACCTGATGGGCACCAGGTCCATCTCCTGCTGGCTGTGGAGCCCGGATTTTACTGTTCCCCATGATCTTCCTCATCTCCCTGATGGGCAATTCCCTCATGATTGTGCTCATCCATGAGGACCCCAGCGGCACACACCCATGTACTTCCTGCTTAGCCAGCTCTCCCTCATGGACATGATGCTGGTCTCCACCATAGTCCCCCAAATGGCAACCAACTACCTGATGGGCACCAGGTCCATCTCTCCTGTTGGCTGTGGAGCCCGGAGTTTACTGTTTCCCATGCTGGGAGAGGGTGAGTTCTTCCTCTTAGCGGCCATGGCCTATGACCGCTATGTGGCCTTACGTCACCCCCTGCGCTACCCCATCCTCAGGAATCAGAAGCTCTGCTTGCACGTGACCACAGGCTCCTGGCTTCCAGGATGGGTGGATGGGCTGATGCAGCCTGGTGCCACTCTGAGCTTCCCTTACTGCCATTCTCGAGAAATCAACCACTTCTTTTGTGAGGCACCCACACTCACGCACCTTCCCTGTGCCCACGCTACCTTTGTAAAGTTTTTCACGTATGTGTGTTGCCTCCTGATGCTCTTGATCCCTCTGTTTCTCACTTTGCATTCCTACAGTCTCATCTTGGCTGCTGGGCTCCGCATGCGGTCCACTGCAGCTCAGAAGAAAGCGTTTGTCACCTGGTCCTCTCACCTGGCTGTGGTGGGGCTCTTCTGTGGCACTCTCCTACTCATCTACGTGCGGCCCAAATCCTACCGC
>NW_025410381.1:5358-6217 GCF_002201575.2 Neomonachus schauinslandi
GTGGGGCTCTTCTGTGGCACTCTCCTACTCATCTACGTGCGGCCCAGATCCTACTGCTCAGTGGCCCATGACAAGGTGGTCTCTTCTTCTTACACCATCTTCACACCTGTGTTGAACCCCCTTAGCTGCAGTGTGAGGAACAAAGACATCAAGGGGGCTTTGAGAAAATGGCTAGAGAAACATTTTCTGGGACGTCTATAGTGAGAGGAATTGGATAAACTGGAAGCAGCCAAACGGGATCCATTATGAAATTTCTGTTGTAGGAATACATTTTGCTCTCACTTCTCCAGTTTTCACTATTGAAAAATATATTTATTTTATATTTAGTACATTAAAATTTACATTTGTCCTGCTTTCATACATCATTATAGTATTTTTGTTCTGGACTTTGGACCTCAGAAATAAGAGTAAATGACTGAGGCACTGTAAGTAAAATATATGTTAGACATAGATAAAATAAAGGAGATTTTCAACTTTTAATGTGCATGGGCCCTGCTCATTGGATCTCAAGGAAACCAAACTTTAACCATTACCAGAGTCAGCAAATTCAATTTCTGACCTTGGCACCAAGTGTACATCTGATTCATTTATAAATAACCTAAAATGGAGCATATTCCAAGCATATGGCTAAGTGTAGAACCCCCCTGGTTCCCATGAGACTGAAGTCAGACAGTCCTGCAGATAAACTAAGTCCTAAGCTCACAGTCCTAAGATAAGGTCTATAACTTTCTGAAGTACCTTTCACCTAATGATTTGAACATTTCATGTTTTATGTCCTTAGTAAAGACTGTATCCCAGGCAGTTGTCCTAACCTGGGCTGGAAAAACAAAAACAAAAACAGAACAAAAACTAAAAAAAA
>NW_025410381.1:6317-7827 GCF_002201575.2 Neomonachus schauinslandi
TTTTAGAGATTCTAAAAAGTGTGTTCATTTTGTGTCAACAACACCACCTCTGTGTGTGTGTGTGCAATTTTGAAGATGGATTATTTAAAGAGTGAATAATTTATTTGAAAAAGCAATGTATATCTCAGTTTCATATAATTTTATAAAATAAATTTCAAATAAAGTTAAATGAATATGAAAAATATATAAAAATCTTGTAGGAAATATTCTCATAATTTTTGCTAGAAGAGGATTTTCTGAGGGTATACGTGAGTTAAAAATCATTATGTACAAGCTAAGCCGATTGACGTGTGTACATTTAAATATGTAGTGATCACTGGCTGGCTTAATCAGTAAAATATATGACTGTTGATCTCATGGTCATGAGTTCAAGACCCATAATGGACATACAACTTACTTAAAAATATATACAGTAATCATGAAGAGTGGAAGTGAACATCTCTCTCTGAAAATAAGTCACACTAATTAAAAAATAATTCACACATGATAGAATTAACCACATAAATCAACACAGACAATAGATTTATTCATAATAGTAATTAAGATAAAAAAGTCCCTTTTCCCACAGATTAAAATAAAATAAATATTTTCTATTGACTTATATAGATAAGAAATCATCTTTGTTCCCAATGAAAGCCACCCAGGCGACCTTTATTCTGTTTTTATACAATAATAATGAGCTTTTAGAAAGAGAAATCAAGAAAATCCCATTGGTAATCATATCAAAATGAATAAAATATCAAGAAATAATTTTTCAAGGAATAAATTTAAACAAGGACGTAAAAGACTTGTACAGTGGAAACTATAAGATATTGATGTAAGTAGATAAATGACAAATGAATGGAAAGAAATTTCATGTTCATAGATTGGTAGAATTGATATTGTTAAAATGCCCATACTACTCAAAGAAATCTGCAGGTCAGTACCTCTGGTGAGGCAACAACGAGATTCAGTAAAATCCCTACCAATATGCCAATTACATTTTTCACAGAAAAGTAAAACAAATAATTCTAAAATTTGCATGGAAACACAAAAGACCTCAAATAGGCAAAACAATCTTGAGAAAAGGAAAAAAGTGAGACATATGCTCCCTGATTTCAATGTATAATACAAACTATACTGTTCAAATCAGTATGGTATTGACATGAAAACAGACACATAGATCAATGGGACAGAATAGACAACCCAGAAATAAACTCACACATATATGTTTGATTAATTTACACAAAGAGGGCAAGAATATACATTAAGGAAAGGACTGTCTCTTCAGTAAATCATGGTGGGAAAACTGGTCAACTATATGCAAAGTACTAAAACTAGATTGCTAGTTTATATCACATACAAAAATCAAACTAAAATGTATTAAAGACCTAAATGTAAGACCTTTTTTGTTTTGTTTTATTTTATAGAAGAAAACATAGGTAGAATTCTCCTTGACATTGGTCCTAGAGATGCTATTTTGGATATGATTTCAAACGCAAGGGAAACAAAATAAAATATAAACATATGG
>NW_025410382.1:0-7825 GCF_002201575.2 Neomonachus schauinslandi
ACAATATTTGTTCTTCCAATCCATGAGCATGGAACGTTTTTCCATTTCTTTGTGTCTTCCTCCATTTCTTTCATGAGTATTTTATAGTTTTCTGAGTACAGATCCTTTGTCTCTTTGGTTAGATTTATTCCTAGGTATCTTATGGTTTTCGGTGCAATTGTAAATGGGATCGACTCCTTAATTTCTCTTTCTTCTGTCTTGTTGTTGGTGTATAGGAATGCCACTGACTTCTGTGCACTGATTTTATATCCTGCCACTTGACTGAATTCCTGTATGAGTTCTAGCAGTTTTGGGGTGGAGTCTTTTGGGTTTTCCACATAAAGTATCATATCATCTGCAAAGAGTGAGAGTTTGACTTCTTCCTTGCCAATTTGGATGCCTTTGATTTCTTTTTGTTGTCTGATTGCTGTGGCTAGGACTTCCAATACTATGTTGAATAGCAGTGGTGATAGTGGACATCCCTGCCGCGTTCCTGACCTTAGGGGGAAAGCTCTCAGTTTTTCCCCATTGAGAATGATATTCACTGTAGGTTTTTCATAGATGGCTTTTATGATATTGAGGTATGTACCCTCTATCCCTATACTCTGAAGAGTTTTGATCTAGAAAGGATGCTGTACTTTGTCAAATGCTTTTTCTGCATCTATTGAGAGGATCATATGATTCTTGTTCTTTCTTTTGTTAATGTATTGTATCACATTGATTGATTTGCGGATGTTGAACCAACCTTGCAGCCCAGGGATAAATCCCACTTGGTCGTGGTGAATAATCCTTTTAATGTACTGTTGGATCCTATTGGCTAGTATTTTGGTGAGAATTTTTGCATCCATGTTCATCAGGGATATTGGTCTGTAATTCTCCTTTTTGATGGGGTCTTTGTCTGGTTTTGGGATCAAGGTAATGCTGGCCTCATAAAATGAGTTTGGAAGTTTTCCTTCCATTTCTATTTTTTGGAACAGTTTCAGAAGAATAGGTATTAATTCTTCTTGAAATGTTTGGTAGAATTCCCCTGGGAAGCCATCTGGCCCTGGGCTTTTGTTTTTTGGGAGATTTTTGATGACTGCTTCAATTTCCTTAGTGGTTATAGGTCTGTTCAGGTTTTCTATTTCTTCCTGGTTCAGTTTTGGTAGTTGATACATCTCTAGGAATGCATCCATTTCTTCCAGGTTATCGAATTTGCTGGCATAGAGTTGCTCATAATATGTTCTTATAATTGTTTGTATTTCTTTGGTGTTGGTTGTGATCTCTCCTCTTTCATTCATGATTTTGTTGATTTGGGTCATTTCTCTTCTCTTTTTGATAAGTCTGCCCAGGGGTTTATCAATCTTGTTAATTCTTTCAAAGAACCAGCTCCTAGTTTTGTTGATCTGTTCTACTGTTCTTTTAGTTTCTATGTCATTGATTTCTGCTCTGATCTTTATTATTTCTCTTCTCCTGCTGGGTTTAGGCTTTATTTGCTGTTCTTTCTCCAGCTCCTTTAGGTGTAGGGTTAGGTTGTGTACTTGAGACCTTTCTTGCTTCTTGAGAAAGGCTTGTATTGCTATATACTTTCCTCTTAGGACTGCCTTTGCTGCATCCCAAAGATTTTGAATAGTTGTGTTTTCATTTTCATTGGTTTCCATGTATTTTTTTAATTCTTCTTTAATTTCCTGGTTGACCCATTCATTCTTCAGTAGGATGCTCTTTAGCCTCCATGTATTTGAGTTCTTTCCGACTTTCCTCTTGTGATTGAGTTCTAGTTTCAAAGCATTGTGGTCTGAAAATAGGCAGGGAATGATCCCAATCTTTTGGTACCGGTTGAGACCTGATTTATGACCTAGGATGTGATCTATTCTGGAGAATGTTCCATGGGCACTAGAGAAGAATGTGTATTCCGTTGCTTTGGGGTGGAATGTTCTGAATATGTTGTAAAGTCCATTTGGTCCAGTGTGTCATTTAAAGTCTTTATTTCCTTGTTGATCTTTTGCTTAGACGATCTGTCCATTTCAGGGAGGGGGGTGTTAAAGTCCCCCACTATTATTGTATTGTTGTCGATGTGTTTCTTTGCTTTTGTTATTAATTGCCTTATATAATTGGCTGCTCCCATGTTAGGGGCATAGATATTTACAATTGTTAGATCTTCTTGTTGGATAGACCCTTTAAGTAGGATATAGTGTCCTTCCTCATCTTTTATTACAATCTTTGGTTTAAAATCTAATTTGTCTGATATAAGGATTGCCACCCCAGCTTTCTTTTGGTGTCCATTAGCATGGTAAATGGTTTTCCACCCTCTCACTTTCAATCTGGGGGTGTCTTTGTTTCTAAAATGAGTCTCTTGCAGACAGCATATCGATGGGTCTTGTTTTTTAATCCAGTCTGATAGCCTGTGTCTTTTGATTGGGGCATTTAGCCCATTTACATTCAGGGTAACTATTGAAAGATAGGAATTTAGTGCCATTGTATTGCCTGTAAGGTGACTGTTACCGTATATTGTCTGTGTTCCTTTCTGGTCTATATTGCTTTTAGGCTCTCTCTTTGCTTAGAGGACCCCTTTCAAGATTTCCTGTAGGGCTGGTTTCGTGTTTGCAAATTCCTTTAGTTTTTGTTTGTCCTGGAAGCTTTTTATCTCTCCTTCAATTTTCAATGACAGCCTAGCTGGATAGAGTATTCTTGGCTGCATATTTTTCTCATTTAGTGCTCTGAATATATCCTGCCAGTCCTTTCTGGCCTGCCAGGTCTCTGTGGATAGGTCTGTTGCCAGTCTAATGTTTCTACCCTTGTAGGTTACATATCTCTTCTCCCGAGCTGCTTTCAGGATTTTCTCTTTGTCTATGAGACTCGTAAGTTTTACTATTAGATGTCGGGGTGTTGACCTATTTTTATTGATTTTGAGAGGGGTTCTCTGTGCTTCCTGGATTTTCATGCCTGTTTCCTTTCCCAAATTAGGGAAGTTCTCTGCTATAATTTGCTCCATTATACCTTCTGCCCCTCTCTCTCTTTCTTCTTCTTCTGGGATCCCAATTATTCTAATGTTGTTTCGTCTTATGGTATCGCTTATCTCTCGAATTCTGCCCTCGTGATCCAGTAGTTGTTTATCTCTCTTTTTCTCAGCTTCTTTATTTTCCATCATTTCATCTTCTATATTACTGATTCTCTTTTCTGCCTCATTTATTCTAGCAGTTAGCGCCCCCATTTTTGATTGCACCTCATTAATAAGCTTTTTGATTTCTACTTGGTTGGATTTTAGTTCTTTTACTTCTCCAGAAAAAGTTTCTCTAATAACTTCCATATTTTTTTCAAGCCCAGCTAGTATCTTTAAAGTGATGATTCTGAACTCTAGATCTGACATCGTACTAATGTCCGTATTGAGTAGGTCCCTGGCAGTCGGTACTACCTCTTGTTCTTTTTGTTGAGGTGATTTTTTCCGTCTTGTCATTTTGTGCAGAGGAGAATAGATTAATGAGGGAACAAAATGCTAGCAGAGTAACAACGTCCCCAGAAAATATACTCTAAACAAATCAGAAAAGACTTGAAGCAGTGGGAAAAGAAAGGGAAAGAGAGAAAAAAGAAAAAGATAAAGATAAAAACAAAAACAAACAAAACAAAACAACAACAACAAAAAAACCAGAATCTGATCAAATATGATCAGGCTGGTATATAGATCAGTTCCACACACTAGATTTGGGGTGTATTTTGGTCTGTTAGAAGAAAGTGCCTCCCAAAATTTTAAAGAAAGAAAAACTTACATATGTACAAAAATAAGGGTTGATATGATGAAGGGATGGAATATGACTGTAAAGATGGAAATTATAAAAAAATTTTATAAAAGGAATTGATAAGAAGTTGTTTGAAAAAAAGAAAGAAGAGGATTTAAAAAAAGAAAAAAAAAGGGAGAGGATGTGATCAAGCAGGGGAATAGAAAACACCATATACTAGAGATTTAGGGTATATTTTAATCTGTTAGAAGAAACTATCTCAAAATTTTAAAGAGAGAACAACTTATATATATAAGCCAAAAATACGGGTAACTACTATGAAGGGATAGAATATGACTCTAAAAATTAAAAATAAAAATGTTTTTTTTTTAAAAAAAGGGATTGATAAGATGTTGGTTGAAAAAGGGAAAAAGAAAAATTCAAAAAGAAAAAAAGACAGTTAAAAAAAAATTAACTTTGAAAGACTAAAGAATTCTATGTGCAGTATTCCCCTAGCGCTGGAGTTCTGCTGTTCTCATTGATCGGTAAACTTGGCCTTGGCTGGCTGTTCTCGCTGATCTTCTGGGGAGGGGCCTGTTGCCGTGGTTTCCAAATGTCTCTGCCGGAGGCGGAATTGCCCCGCCCTTGCCCCCTCCTGGCTAAGTAATCTGCTCAGGTTTGCTCTCTGGGGCTTTTGTTCCCTGCGAGCTTTCCGTACAGCTTTGGAGGCGGAGAGTGAAAACGGCGGCCTTCCAATCTCCGCCCCGGAGGAGCTGAGAACTCGGGGCCCCGCTTCTCAGTGAGCCCCCAGAGAAAAGCCGTCAGTCACTCCCGTCTCCCCGGTCTCCAGCCGCACTCCGTGCTCACCCGGCCTGTGACCGCGCGTTTCTATCTCTGGCACCCGACCCCGGGTGGAGTCTCCAAACCCAGCAGATCCCTGCGGTGCACTCCCGTGCGGCTCCTCCCGGGGGAGGAAGGTGAGTCTCCCCGGATCTGCCACTTGTTGGGTCCCTGCTGGAGGAGCAGGGGCCCGACTGTGCCGTGGATCACGGTTTATGGCAACCCCGAGCTGAGAGCCCGCACCTGGGCTCCGCCTCTGCAGCCGGCTTCCCTGCTCCGATACCTGGGAGCTCTGCCACACTCAGGCAGCCCCGGTCTTTCTGTGACCCCGAGGGTCCTGAGACCACACTGTCCCGGAGGGTTCCACCCCCCGCTTAGCCACCAGAGTGACGTCCCTCAGTGGAGCAGACTTTTAAAAGTTCCGATTTTGTGCTCCGTGGTTCTATCACTTGCCAGAAGCAGCCGCCGGAGGCCCCTCCCCCGCCGTCTATCCTCCCGAATATCGCCTCGGATTCACTTCTCCGCACGTCCTACCTTCCAGAAAGTGGTCGCTTTTCTGATGAGAGAGTTGTTGCTCTTCTTTTCTTCGATCTCCTGTTGAGTTTGTAGGTGTTCAGAATGGTTTGATCCCTATCCAGCTGAATTCCTGAGAGGAGATGAAATCCAGGTCTCCTACTCCTCTGCCATCTTGCTCCGCCCCCCCAAATGTTTGTAATTTTAATGTGATTCAATTATCAATCTTTGTTTTTTTTTTAATAGTGCTTTGGTCTTTTGTTGAAGAAATCCTTCCCTGCCATAATATTATAAAAAATTTATTTCATATCGTCTTCTAAAGCTTTTATAGTTTGTCTCTCACACTTAGGACTATAATCCACCTGGAAGTGATTCACTATATAGTGGGAAGCAGTTTCATTTTTTTCCATATTGAAACCCAACTGTCCCACCATGGGACTGATTAGTCTAACCTTTCCTCATTGATCATTACTGCCAGCTGTGTTGTAAATGAAGTTTTCATAATAGATAGGTCTGTTTCTGTGTTCTCTCTTTTTTTGTTGATCCCTGTGCTACTTTCACTGTGTCTTTATCTTGGCTTTAATAAGTGTTGCTATTGGAGAAGACTTTCAGTAGAACAATTCCCCCAACTTGTTCTTCATGGGTATAATGGCCATTCTTTGCTCTTTGCTTTTCCATATGTATTTTATGATCACTTGTCAAATTCCAGGAAAAGTCTATTAAAATTTTTAAATTTATAGATTAATTTGGGGGAGAACTGCCCTCTTTAAATACAGAATCTTTCTATCCATAAACATGTATTATTATCTCTCCACTTATTTATATCTTTCTTACTGTCTTTTAGTAAAGTCTTAAAATTTTTTTCATAAATATTTGGTATATTTTTGCTGTATTTATAGCATATGTGTTTTGTTGGCTATTATAAATGGTATTTTATTTTATTGTGAAATATTTTAAATATACAGATGAGCGTAGAGGAAAATATAATGAACACCTATGGACTTAATCCCAGCTTTGTGAAATATTAGCACTGTGCCTGATTTCCTGCTGCTGCTCTTTCTCCTTCAATTAAGCATTATAAATACAATTACTGTTCCCACTGTGTTCCTCTCCTATCTCATTCTCTTCCCTCCCTCCTTCTATAGTGTTGTACAAATCCAGTGTTTTCATTCTTATACATGTTTTTATATTTCCACTACATGTTTATTTATCTGTGAGCAGATACAATACATAAAGTATTGTTGTACATGTTTTATAATGTGACTGGATCGATGTCCTTTATTAAAGCCGCAGAGTTTTTTTGTTTTTTTGTTTGTTTTTTGTATTTGTAGAAAGTAGTCTCTAAAGAAAGTCTTTCTACCTACAGTATTGACAATTCTTACTTTTCTCCTGGGTTCTTACTAAACATTCCACCTTTGCAACTCATACTATTTTTCTCTTTGAGAACACTCTAGAGAGAGGAAGGTATAAAATTTTCAGATGAAGGAATATATTTGAGCTTAATCATTTATGTTTCCCCACTGACATTTTCATGTCATATGAGGAATATTTGAGTTAATTATTTTAACTATAACTCAGTGAGATAGAATTTTGTTACCATTGACATTAGGCATTTTTAGCTCTTGCCTCATTCACCCATAGCCGCATTTCTTATATACTTGGACAAAATAAATAACTGATAAACAAGCAAAAGACAACATAAATTATATATAGTGTATTATAAATCCCCTAAACTAAGATCAGTCTGGTTTTTTTTTTTTTTTGAGTTTTAATTTTTTTTTATTCTTATGTTAATCCCCATACATTACATCATTAGTTTTAGATGAAGTGTTCCATGATTCATTGTTTGTGCATAACACCCAGTGCTCCATGCAGAATGTGCCCTCCTCAATACCCACCACCAAGCTAACCCATCCTCCCACCCCCCTCCCCTCTAGAACCCTCAGTTTGTTTTTCAGAGGCCATAGTCTCTCATGGTTCGTCTACCCCTCTGATTTCCCCCACTTCATTCTTCCCCTCCCGCTACCTTCTTCTTCTTCTTTTTTTTTTCCTTAACATATATTGCATTATTTGTTTCAGAGGTACAGATCTGAGATTCAACAGTCTTGCACAATTCACAGTGCTTACCAGAGCACATACCCTCCCCAGTGTCTATCACCCAGTCACCCCATCCCTCCCACCCCACCCCCCACTCCAGCAACCCTCAGTTTGTTTCCTGCAATTAAGAATTCCTCATATCAGTGAGATCATATGATACATGTCTTTCTCTGTTTGACTTATTTCACTCAACATAATACCCTCCAGTTCCATCCACGTCGTTGCAAATGGCAAGATCTCATTCCTTTTGATGGCTGCATAATATTCCATTGTATATATATACCACATCTTCTTTATCCATTCATCTGTCGATGGACATCTTGGCTCTTTCCACAGTTTGGCTATTGTGGACATTGCTGCTATAAACATCGGGGTGCACGTACCCCTTCGGATCCCTACTTTTGTATCTTTGGGGTAAATACCCAGTAGTGCAATTGCTGGATCATATGGTAGTTCTATTTTCAACTTTTTGAGGAACCTCCATACTGTTTTCCAGAGTGGCTGCACCAGCTTGCATTCCCACCAACAGTGTAGGAGGGTTCCCCTTTCTCCGCATCCCCGCCAACATCTGTCGTTTCCTGACTTGTTAATTTTAGCCATTCTGACTGGTGTGAGGTGGTATCTCATTGAGGTTTGGATTTGGATTTCCCTGATGCTGAGCGATATTGAGCACTTTTTCACGTGTCTGTTGCCCATTTGGATGT
>NW_025410383.1:0-7825 GCF_002201575.2 Neomonachus schauinslandi
ACAATATTTGTTCTTCCAATCCATGAGCATGGAACGTTTTTCCATTTCTTTGTGTCTTCCTCCATTTCTTTCATGAGTATTTTATAGTTTTCTGAGTACAGATCCTTTGTCTCTTTGGTTAGATTTATTCCTAGGTATCTTATGGTTTTCGGTGCAATTGTAAATGGGATCGACTCCTTAATTTCTCTTTCTTCTGTCTTGTTGTTGGTGTATAGGAAT
The DNA here is from genome assembly GCF_002201575.2 of Neomonachus schauinslandi. Taxonomy (NCBI): domain Eukaryota; kingdom Metazoa; phylum Chordata; class Mammalia; order Carnivora; family Phocidae; genus Neomonachus; species Neomonachus schauinslandi. The sequence continues at coordinate 220 of NW_025410383.1, forward strand.
GCCACTGACTTCTGTGCACTGATTTTATATCCTGCCACTTGACTGAATTCCTGTATGAGTTCTAGCAGTTTTGGGGTGGAGTCTTTTGGGTTTTCCACATAAAGTATCATATCATCTGCAAAGAGTGAGAGTTTGACTTCTTCCTTGCCAATTTGGATGCCTTTGATTTCTTTTTGTTGTCTGATTGCTGTGGCTAGGACTTCCAATACTATGTTGAATAGCAGTGGTGATAGTGGACATCCCTGCCGCGTTCCTGACCTTAGGGGGAAAGCTCTCAGTTTTTCCCCATTGAGAATGATATTCACTGTAGGTTTTTCATAGATGGCTTTTATGATATTGAGGTATGTACCCTCTATCCCTATACTCTGAAGAGTTTTGATCTAGAAAGGATGCTGTACTTTGTCAAATGCTTTTTCTGCATCTATTGAGAGGATCATATGATTCTTGTTCTTTCTTTTGTTAATGTATTGTATCACATTGATTGATTTGCGGATGTTGAACCAACCTTGCAGCCCAGGGATAAATCCCACTTGGTCGTGGTGAATAATCCTTTTAATGTACTGTTGGATCCTATTGGCTAGTATTTTGGTGAGAATTTTTGCATCCATGTTCATCAGGGATATTGGTCTGTAATTCTCCTTTTTGATGGGGTCTTTGTCTGGTTTTGGGATCAAGGTAATGCTGGCCTCATAAAATGAGTTTGGAAGTTTTCCTTCCATTTCTATTTTTTGGAACAGTTTCAGAAGAATAGGTATTAATTCTTCTTGAAATGTTTGGTAGAATTCCCCTGGGAAGCCATCTGGCCCTGGGCTTTTGTTTTTTGGGAGATTTTTGATGACTGCTTCAATTTCCTTAGTGGTTATAGGTCTGTTCAGGTTTTCTATTTCTTCCTGGTTCAGTTTTGGTAGTTGATACATCTCTAGGAATGCATCCATTTCTTCCAGGTTATCGAATTTGCTGGCATAGAGTTGCTCATAATATGTTCTTATAATTGTTTGTATTTCTTTGGTGTTGGTTGTGATCTCTCCTCTTTCATTCATGATTTTGTTGATTTGGGTCATTTCTCTTCTCTTTTTGATAAGTCTGCCCAGGGGTTTATCAATCTTGTTAATTCTTTCAAAGAACCAGCTCCTAGTTTTGTTGATCTGTTCTACTGTTCTTTTAGTTTCTATGTCATTGATTTCTGCTCTGATCTTTATTATTTCTCTTCTCCTGCTGGGTTTAGGCTTTATTTGCTGTTCTTTCTCCAGCTCCTTTAGGTGTAGGGTTAGGTTGTGTACTTGAGACCTTTCTTGCTTCTTGAGAAAGGCTTGTATTGCTATATACTTTCCTCTTAGGACTGCCTTTGCTGCATCCCAAAGATTTTGAATAGTTGTGTTTTCATTTTCATTGGTTTCCATGTATTTTTTTAATTCTTCTTTAATTTCCTGGTTGACCCATTCATTCTTCAGTAGGATGCTCTTTAGCCTCCATGTATTTGAGTTCTTTCCGACTTTCCTCTTGTGATTGAGTTCTAGTTTCAAAGCATTGTGGTCTGAAAATAGGCAGGGAATGATCCCAATCTTTTGGTACCGGTTGAGACCTGATTTATGACCTAGGATGTGATCTATTCTGGAGAATGTTCCATGGGCACTAGAGAAGAATGTGTATTCCGTTGCTTTGGGGTGGAATGTTCTGAATATGTTGTAAAGTCCATTTGGTCCAGTGTGTCATTTAAAGTCTTTATTTCCTTGTTGATCTTTTGCTTAGACGATCTGTCCATTTCAGGGAGGGGGGTGTTAAAGTCCCCCACTATTATTGTATTGTTGTCGATGTGTTTCTTTGCTTTTGTTATTAATTGCCTTATATAATTGGCTGCTCCCATGTTAGGGGCATAGATATTTACAATTGTTAGATCTTCTTGTTGGATAGACCCTTTAAGTAGGATATAGTGTCCTTCCTCATCTTTTATTACAATCTTTGGTTTAAAATCTAATTTGTCTGATATAAGGATTGCCACCCCAGCTTTCTTTTGGTGTCCATTAGCATGGTAAATGGTTTTCCACCCTCTCACTTTCAATCTGGGGGTGTCTTTGTTTCTAAAATGAGTCTCTTGCAGACAGCATATCGATGGGTCTTGTTTTTTAATCCAGTCTGATAGCCTGTGTCTTTTGATTGGGGCATTTAGCCCATTTACATTCAGGGTAACTATTGAAAGATAGGAATTTAGTGCCATTGTATTGCCTGTAAGGTGACTGTTACCGTATATTGTCTGTGTTCCTTTCTGGTCTATATTGCTTTTAGGCTCTCTCTTTGCTTAGAGGACCCCTTTCAAGATTTCCTGTAGGGCTGGTTTCGTGTTTGCAAATTCCTTTAGTTTTTGTTTGTCCTGGAAGCTTTTTATCTCTCCTTCAATTTTCAATGACAGCCTAGCTGGATAGAGTATTCTTGGCTGCATATTTTTCTCATTTAGTGCTCTGAATATATCCTGCCAGTCCTTTCTGGCCTGCCAGGTCTCTGTGGATAGGTCTGTTGCCAGTCTAATGTTTCTACCCTTGTAGGTTACATATCTCTTCTCCCGAGCTGCTTTCAGGATTTTCTCTTTGTCTATGAGACTCGTAAGTTTTACTATTAGATGTCGGGGTGTTGACCTATTTTTATTGATTTTGAGAGGGGTTCTCTGTGCTTCCTGGATTTTCATGCCTGTTTCCTTTCCCAAATTAGGGAAGTTCTCTGCTATAATTTGCTCCATTATACCTTCTGCCCCTCTCTCTCTTTCTTCTTCTTCTGGGATCCCAATTATTCTAATGTTGTTTCGTCTTATGGTATCGCTTATCTCTCGAATTCTGCCCTCGTGATCCAGTAGTTGTTTATCTCTCTTTTTCTCAGCTTCTTTATTTTCCATCATTTCATCTTCTATATTACTGATTCTCTTTTCTGCCTCATTTATTCTAGCAGTTAGCGCCCCCATTTTTGATTGCACCTCATTAATAAGCTTTTTGATTTCTACTTGGTTGGATTTTAGTTCTTTTACTTCTCCAGAAAAAGTTTCTCTAATAACTTCCATATTTTTTTCAAGCCCAGCTAGTATCTTTAAAGTGATGATTCTGAACTCTAGATCTGACATCGTACTAATGTCCGTATTGAGTAGGTCCCTGGCAGTCGGTACTACCTCTTGTTCTTTTTGTTGAGGTGATTTTTTCCGTCTTGTCATTTTGTGCAGAGGAGAATAGATTAATGAGGGAACAAAATGCTAGCAGAGTAACAACGTCCCCAGAAAATATACTCTAAACAAATCAGAAAAGACTTGAAGCAGTGGGAAAAGAAAGGGAAAGAGAGAAAAAAGAAAAAGATAAAGATAAAAACAAAAACAAACAAAACAAAACAACAACAACAAAAAAACCAGAATCTGATCAAATATGATCAGGCTGGTATATAGATCAGTTCCACACACTAGATTTGGGGTGTATTTTGGTCTGTTAGAAGAAAGTGCCTCCCAAAATTTTAAAGAAAGAAAAACTTACATATGTACAAAAATAAGGGTTGATATGATGAAGGGATGGAATATGACTGTAAAGATGGAAATTATAAAAAAATTTTATAAAAGGAATTGATAAGAAGTTGTTTGAAAAAAAGAAAGAAGAGGATTTAAAAAAAGAAAAAAAAAGGGAGAGGATGTGATCAAGCAGGGGAATAGAAAACACCATATACTAGAGATTTAGGGTATATTTTAATCTGTTAGAAGAAACTATCTCAAAATTTTAAAGAGAGAACAACTTATATATATAAGCCAAAAATACGGGTAACTACTATGAAGGGATAGAATATGACTCTAAAAATTAAAAATAAAAATGTTTTTTTTTTAAAAAAAGGGATTGATAAGATGTTGGTTGAAAAAGGGAAAAAGAAAAATTCAAAAAGAAAAAAAGACAGTTAAAAAAAAATTAACTTTGAAAGACTAAAGAATTCTATGTGCAGTATTCCCCTAGCGCTGGAGTTCTGCTGTTCTCATTGATCGGTAAACTTGGCCTTGGCTGGCTGTTCTCGCTGATCTTCTGGGGAGGGGCCTGTTGCCGTGGTTTCCAAATGTCTCTGCCGGAGGCGGAATTGCCCCGCCCTTGCCCCCTCCTGGCTAAGTAATCTGCTCAGGTTTGCTCTCTGGGGCTTTTGTTCCCTGCGAGCTTTCCGTACAGCTTTGGAGGCGGAGAGTGAAAACGGCGGCCTTCCAATCTCCGCCCCGGAGGAGCTGAGAACTCGGGGCCCCGCTTCTCAGTGAGCCCCCAGAGAAAAGCCGTCAGTCACTCCCGTCTCCCCGGTCTCCAGCCGCACTCCGTGCTCACCCGGCCTGTGACCGCGCGTTTCTATCTCTGGCACCCGACCCCGGGTGGAGTCTCCAAACCCAGCAGATCCCTGCGGTGCACTCCCGTGCGGCTCCTCCCGGGGGAGGAAGGTGAGTCTCCCCGGATCTGCCACTTGTTGGGTCCCTGCTGGAGGAGCAGGGGCCCGACTGTGCCGTGGATCACGGTTTATGGCAACCCCGAGCTGAGAGCCCGCACCTGGGCTCCGCCTCTGCAGCCGGCTTCCCTGCTCCGATACCTGGGAGCTCTGCCACACTCAGGCAGCCCCGGTCTTTCTGTGACCCCGAGGGTCCTGAGACCACACTGTCCCGGAGGGTTCCACCCCCCGCTTAGCCACCAGAGTGACGTCCCTCAGTGGAGCAGACTTTTAAAAGTTCCGATTTTGTGCTCCGTGGTTCTATCACTTGCCAGAAGCAGCCGCCGGAGGCCCCTCCCCCGCCGTCTATCCTCCCGAATATCGCCTCGGATTCACTTCTCCGCACGTCCTACCTTCCAGAAAGTGGTCGCTTTTCTGATGAGAGAGTTGTTGCTCTTCTTTTCTTCGATCTCCTGTTGAGTTTGTAGGTGTTCAGAATGGTTTGATCCCTATCCAGCTGAATTCCTGAGAGGAGATGAAATCCAGGTCTCCTACTCCTCTGCCATCTTGCTCCGCCCCCCCAAATGTTTGTAATTTTAATGTGATTCAATTATCAATCTTTGTTTTTTTTTTAATAGTGCTTTGGTCTTTTGTTGAAGAAATCCTTCCCTGCCATAATATTATAAAAAATTTATTTCATATCGTCTTCTAAAGCTTTTATAGTTTGTCTCTCACACTTAGGACTATAATCCACCTGGAAGTGATTCACTATATAGTGGGAAGCAGTTTCATTTTTTTCCATATTGAAACCCAACTGTCCCACCATGGGACTGATTAGTCTAACCTTTCCTCATTGATCATTACTGCCAGCTGTGTTGTAAATGAAGTTTTCATAATAGATAGGTCTGTTTCTGTGTTCTCTCTTTTTTTGTTGATCCCTGTGCTACTTTCACTGTGTCTTTATCTTGGCTTTAATAAGTGTTGCTATTGGAGAAGACTTTCAGTAGAACAATTCCCCCAACTTGTTCTTCATGGGTATAATGGCCATTCTTTGCTCTTTGCTTTTCCATATGTATTTTATGATCACTTGTCAAATTCCAGGAAAAGTCTATTAAAATTTTTAAATTTATAGATTAATTTGGGGGAGAACTGCCCTCTTTAAATACAGAATCTTTCTATCCATAAACATGTATTATTATCTCTCCACTTATTTATATCTTTCTTACTGTCTTTTAGTAAAGTCTTAAAATTTTTTTCATAAATATTTGGTATATTTTTGCTGTATTTATAGCATATGTGTTTTGTTGGCTATTATAAATGGTATTTTATTTTATTGTGAAATATTTTAAATATACAGATGAGCGTAGAGGAAAATATAATGAACACCTATGGACTTAATCCCAGCTTTGTGAAATATTAGCACTGTGCCTGATTTCCTGCTGCTGCTCTTTCTCCTTCAATTAAGCATTATAAATACAATTACTGTTCCCACTGTGTTCCTCTCCTATCTCATTCTCTTCCCTCCCTCCTTCTATAGTGTTGTACAAATCCAGTGTTTTCATTCTTATACATGTTTTTATATTTCCACTACATGTTTATTTATCTGTGAGCAGATACAATACATAAAGTATTGTTGTACATGTTTTATAATGTGACTGGATCGATGTCCTTTATTAAAGCCGCAGAGTTTTTTTGTTTTTTTGTTTGTTTTTTGTATTTGTAGAAAGTAGTCTCTAAAGAAAGTCTTTCTACCTACAGTATTGACAATTCTTACTTTTCTCCTGGGTTCTTACTAAACATTCCACCTTTGCAACTCATACTATTTTTCTCTTTGAGAACACTCTAGAGAGAGGAAGGTATAAAATTTTCAGATGAAGGAATATATTTGAGCTTAATCATTTATGTTTCCCCACTGACATTTTCATGTCATATGAGGAATATTTGAGTTAATTATTTTAACTATAACTCAGTGAGATAGAATTTTGTTACCATTGACATTAGGCATTTTTAGCTCTTGCCTCATTCACCCATAGCCGCATTTCTTATATACTTGGACAAAATAAATAACTGATAAACAAGCAAAAGACAACATAAATTATATATAGTGTATTATAAATCCCCTAAACTAAGATCAGTCTGGTTTTTTTTTTTTTTTGAGTTTTAATTTTTTTTTATTCTTATGTTAATCCCCATACATTACATCATTAGTTTTAGATGAAGTGTTCCATGATTCATTGTTTGTGCATAACACCCAGTGCTCCATGCAGAATGTGCCCTCCTCAATACCCACCACCAAGCTAACCCATCCTCCCACCCCCCTCCCCTCTAGAACCCTCAGTTTGTTTTTCAGAGGCCATAGTCTCTCATGGTTCGTCTACCCCTCTGATTTCCCCCACTTCATTCTTCCCCTCCCGCTACCTTCTTCTTCTTCTTTTTTTTTTCCTTAACATATATTGCATTATTTGTTTCAGAGGTACAGATCTGAGATTCAACAGTCTTGCACAATTCACAGTGCTTACCAGAGCACATACCCTCCCCAGTGTCTATCACCCAGTCACCCCATCCCTCCCACCCCACCCCCCACTCCAGCAACCCTCAGTTTGTTTCCTGCAATTAAGAATTCCTCATATCAGTGAGATCATATGATACATGTCTTTCTCTGTTTGACTTATTTCACTCAACATAATACCCTCCAGTTCCATCCACGTCGTTGCAAATGGCAAGATCTCATTCCTTTTGATGGCTGCATAATATTCCATTGTATATATATACCACATCTTCTTTATCCATTCATCTGTCGATGGACATCTTGGCTCTTTCCACAGTTTGGCTATTGTGGACATTGCTGCTATAAACATCGGGGTGCACGTACCCCTTCGGATCCCTACTTTTGTATCTTTGGGGTAAATACCCAGTAGTGCAATTGCTGGATCATATGGTAGTTCTATTTTCAACTTTTTGAGGAACCTCCATACTGTTTTCCAGAGTGGCTGCACCAGCTTGCATTCCCACCAACAGTGTAGGAGGGTTCCCCTTTCTCCGCATCCCCGCCAACATCTGTCGTTTCCTGACTTGTTAATTTTAGCCATTCTGACTGGTGTGAGGTGGTATCTCATTGAGGTTTGGATTTGGATTTCCCTGATGCTGAGCGATATTGAGCACTTTTTCACGTGTCTGTTGCCCATTTGGATGT
>NW_025410384.1:0-7822 GCF_002201575.2 Neomonachus schauinslandi
GCCGCCGGCATCTGCTGCAGCCCGGGTGAGCCGGGGGCCGGGCGGGGACGGGCGGGGGGCCGGGCGGGGGCGGGCCCCGGGGTCCCCGCGGGCCTGGCCGATCTGGGTCCCGCCCGCGCCGCGCTCACCGCGTGCCCGCCCCCCCCGCCCGCAGAGAGCTGCGTGACCGAGCCCGAGTGCCGGGGGGGCTCCGGCTTCCACCGCCGCGCCCGCGCCAGCGACCGGAGCAACGCGACCCAGCTGGACGGGCCGACCGGCGCCTTGCTGCTGCGCCTGGTGCAGCTGGCGGGGGCGCCCGAGCCCGCGGAGCCCGCCCCGCCCGGCGTCTACTGAGCCGCTCGCTCGCCCCAAACCCCCGAGCCCCCCGCAGCCTGGAAAAATAAACCTTCAAAAATGCACCCGCGAGTGTCTGTCTCCGTGTCCGGGGGTGGGGAGGGGGCGCAGAGGAGACGGTGGGGCGCGGACCCGCCTCCCTCACCCGCCCCAGCCAGTCCGCGATCCGCAGAGGGGAAGCGATCTTGGCTCGGCAGAGGGCTAGGGGGAACTAAGGACGGCGCGACCTGGGGGGCCCTGCAGGGGCTGGGTGGATCCTCCGGCAGAGGGACAGAAGTAAAGGCGAGGAGAGGGAAAGACATTGGTGGACAAGATGGTAGGAGAAGACAGAGGAAGCCCAACGATGGAGAGAGCGACGTTGAGAGCGTCCGAGGGAAGAGTGAGAAAGGTCCAAGGGGAGCCAAAGGGTGACCGGGGGTTCCCGTCTCCATTTACATCCCAGGAGACTGAGGCACGGCTTCAGGGACCCACCCAACTCCCCAGATTTCCAGTCTACTATTTCATCCAGGGCTGCGCTGTGTGTGTACGTGTGTGTGAGTTTGGAGGCGGGAGGCAGCAAATCACCCCAGACCCAGCAGACAGAGGGCCAGGTACTATCTGTCCAGGAGGAAGTTAAGCAGCCCCCATGGGGGCCCTTCAGCCAGAGTGGAAGACAGAGCCCACTGAGACCCTAGCTATATGCCCCCATCCATGTAGCCACACAAATCACACACACTAACACAAACACAGACCAGCAAATAATCATGAGCTGCATGCCTTGGGATCCTTGACCACAGTTACAGGTGTAGACCCTGAGACACACATTCAGAACCACAGACGCACCCAGAGAAACACAGATACAAACAGACTCAACCATGGGTGGGCGCGCGCACACACACACACACACACACACACACACGGGCACACTCACATTAGGACCTTCACCCTTTGACGCATGCAGCTTCAGGGCTGACATCCACTGGCATTTGGCCAATGCTATTCTGTGTCCCTATGTCCTTCTTTGTCCCCTCTATTCCTTTATCCCCTTTGAGCCTCACTCCCCTCCCTTCCCCATCCCCCAGCTCCTTGGCCCTCTTTTGCTTCCCTCCTTGTCCCATTCATCCTTCCCTTCCTCTTTCTCTGCCCCCTCTGTTCTCAACATCCTGTCCTTGGGCTTTCTTGCTCTAGGCCTTGGGGCTACAAGAGGCTGCATCTTCTCCAGAATCCTCCAGGGACCTAGAGGCCAGGAGGGAGGGCAGGCAGAGAAGTCACTCTGAGCCCTGATGCCAACACCCTGCCTTAGGGCAGAGTGGCATGACTCAGCCTCCATCAGACGTGGCCAGGGTCCTGGTGCTAAGCCGAGGTCAGGCTCTTTTCTGGTCTTAGAGCTCCGTTTGCTGTCACCCCTGACCTGGCTCAGTGCCCAGAGTGATTAAGTGTAGAGGGAGAGCAGGGGCCCTGTGGGCCTCTATCCCAGCCATGACCTCCTGCCTCTGCCCTGGTGTGGCCCATCCGGGGCCAGTCCCCAGGTCTTAGTAGGACTGGGGCAGGACCAGACCTAAGAGGAACCTTCAGGACACAAGGAGGTGGAAAGAGGCAGCCGGTTTGAATAAAAATGGATCATATGCCTAAATGTAAAACCTAAAACTCTAAAGCATCTTGAAGAAACTATGGGAGAAATCATTTATGACCTTGAGCTATGCAAAGATTTCTTAGCTCTGACACCAAAAGGAGAATCCATAAAAGAAGAAATTTGATATGTTTGGAATTCACCAAAATTAAGAGCTTCTGCTCTTTAAAAGAATGAAGAAGCAAACCACAGACTGGAAGGAAAGATTTACAACTCACAAAGCTTATCAAGGATTGATATCCAGAATGTATAAAGGCCTCTCAAAACTCCATACTAAGAAAACAACTCAACTTTTAAAAATTTATTATTATTTTTTAAAAAAACTGAAATTGCTGCCCTTCCAAATTGTACTGGAGGTCCTTGCTAATAGAGTATGACAGAAAAATCAATCGTAGCGATACGTGTTCAATGATGAAGTTGATGTTGATAGTTTTCAGACTGGGGCGGTCTGGCTGGCTCAGTCGGTGGAGCGTGTGACTCTTAATCTCCCGGTCGTGAGTTCAAGCCCCATGTTGGGCTTAGAGTTTACATTAAAAACAACAACTATTGTTTTCAGACTGGAACACTTTTGTCCTAAAGCTTCACACAGGGGCGCCTGGGTGGCTTAGTCGGCTAAATGTCTGCCTTAGGCTCAGTCATGATCCCAGGGTCCTGGGATGGAGCCCTGCGTCGGGCTCCCTGTTCAGCCGGGAGCCTGCTTCTCCCTCTCCCACTCCCCCTGCTTGTGTTCTCTCTCTGTCAAATAAATAAATAAAATCTTTTTTTTTAAAAAAAAGCTTCACACAGGGCACCTGGGTGGCTCAGTCGTTAAGCGTCTCTGCCTTCGGCTCAGGTCATGATCCCAGGGTCCTGGGATCGAGTCCGGCATCGGGCTCCCGGCTCCGCAGGGAGCCTGCTTCTCCCTCTGACCCTTGCCCCTCTCATGCTGTTTCTCTCTCGCTCTCTAAAAAATAAATAAAATCTTTAAAAAAATAAAAATAAAAATAAAAAAAATAAAAAGCTTCACACAGCTGTTGTTTTACAAATTAGTATTATTTACATAATCCATATGTCCTAATTTACATCATTTTTAACAAAGTAAATTTGGGGCGTCTTTTCATATCAAAGCATTTACCTTTACCACACTCTTTCTGTTTTGTAGCTTTTGTTATGAGAAATTTCAAATATATGGGGGCGCCTGGGTGGCTCAGTTGGTTAAGCGACTGCCTTCGGCTCCGGTCATGATCCTGGAGACCCGGGATCGAGTCCCGCATCGGGCTCCCTGCTCGGCGGGGAGCCTGCTTCTCCCTCTCACCCTCCTCCCTCTCATGTGCTCTCTCTCTCATTCTCTCTGTCTCAAATGAATAAATAAAATCTTTTAAAAAAATTTAAAAAAAATTAAAAAAAATTTTTTTAATAAAAAAAAAAAAGAAATTTCAAATATATGAAAAAGTAGACCCAACAGAACAAAAGTCCCTCAGGTCCACCCCCTCTTGCCTTCAGTGATTATCAACAACATGGTTGCCTGTTTCACCTCTACCTGACCCTCTCCTCCCACCCTGAATTATCTTGATGCCAATCCCAGCTGTCATAACCATTTCAGCTGTAAACATTCCAGTGTGCATCTCACAAGATTTCTTCTTAAAAACATGAGCACACATAGCAGCATTCTTTACAATAGCCAAACTGTGGAAGCAGCCCAAATGTCCACCTATTGATGAACGGATAAAGAAGATGTGGTGTGTACACACGATGGAATATTATTCAGGCATAAAAAAGAATGAAATCTTGCCATTTGCCACAACATGGATGGAGCTAGAGAGTATAATGCTAAACGAAATAAATCGGAGAAAGACAAATACCATAAGATTTCACTCATATGTAGAGTTTAAGAAACCAAAGGAAACAAAAAGAGACAAACCAAGAAATAGACTCTCTTTTTAAAAAAGATTTCATTTATTTATTTGAGAGAGAAAGAGAGCAGGAGCAGGGGGAGCAGAGGGAGAGGGAAAAGCAGGCCCCCTGCTGAGCAGGGAGCCCGATGCGGGGGCTCGATCCCAGGACCCCGGGATCATGACCTGAGCCGAAGGCAGACGCTTAACTGAGCCCCCCAGGGGCCCCAAGAAATAGACTCTTAACTATAGAGAACAAACAGATGGTAACCAGAGCTGAGGTGGGTGGGGGATGGGTGAAACAGGTGATGGGGATTAAGGAGAGCACTTGTTGATGAGCACTGGGGGATGTATGGACGTGCTGAATCACTGTTTTGTGCACCTGAAACTAATATGTTAACATACTGCTAACTGTTAACTATACTGGAATTAAAATAAAAATTAATTTTAATACTATAGTAACATATTAATAACTGTATATGATAATATAATAATCTAATAATAATTAATTAAAAAAAACATGACCACAGACTGTCATCACACACACACAAGCTGCAAACCAAAACTCAACAATATATTAGTCTCATGAAGTATTCAGGCACTCTTTAAATTTCCGTAAGTGTTCTATGAGTGTACTCTTTGCAATTCATTGATATCTGAGTCTTTTTCTTAAGGCACAAAAGAGAATTCTTTTAAAAAGATGAGAGACAGAGAGCACAAGCAGGGGAAGTGGCAGGGGGAGAGGGAGAAGCAGACTCCCCCCGAGCAGGAAGCCCGATGCGGATGCGGGGCTCCATCCCAGGACCCTGGGATCATGACCAGAGCAGAAGGCACACACTTAACAGACTGAGCCACCCAAGCGCCCCAAAAGAGAATTTTTTTTTTAAGTAAGCTCTACTCCCAACTCCCAATGTGCTGCTTGAACTCATGACCCCAAGGTCAAGATTCTCACACTCCACCGACTGAGCCAGCCAGGCGCCCCACAAAAGAGAGTATTGATCCTCGTTGCCCTTCTACCTTTTTTAATTTTTATTTTCTTACCTTTTTATTTTCCTGAACTTCTTGTAGGGAATGGGTTCCAATCTCTTTTTATTATATTTGCTCTAAGTAGATGTAATTATCAGACAACTGTATTGTGTGCGTGTCACCTAAATAGGCTTGCCTATTTAGTCACATTTAAAGTAATATTTTGTACTAAATTACTTTCCTTTTCTATATCTTATTGCTCAGACTAATAATATGTTTTTTGAAATTTGCGTGTAGGTGGGCATATTCTCTAGGAATTTCATTTCCACGTAGTAGAAGGACAAAGAACAAAGCTATGCAAAGTGGGAGCTGGGAACCACCACCCTGGAAAAGCCCCCAAGCACTTTGGAGGGTTTTTTTTTTTTTAAGATTTTATTTATTTATTTGACACAGAGAGACACAGCGAGAGAGGGAACACAAGCAGGGGGAGCAGGAGAGGGAGAAGCAGGCTTCCCACCGAGCAGGGAGCCCGATGTGGGGCTCGATCCCAGGACCCTGGGATCATGACCTGAGCCGAAGGCAGATGCTTAACCACTGAGCCACCCAGGTGCCCCCACTTTGGAGGTTTGAAGGAGTCATTCCAACAAGGACCAAAGGCCGTAGGACTCCGCAAGCCAGAAGAAGGAAGAATGACAGCAAGCTCGCTTCTGCGCTGGTCTGGCCCCTGGACCCAGCTTGATGTCACCTCTGGGACATACCCGGGAAAAGCCGTGTCAATCCGACCCTGTGTTTTGGGGCCGGAAAATACTGTTCACCTTCGTATTCTAGGGAAGGAGTGGAACAGTGAAGTGGGTGCCTGAGTGGGTGAGGGGACCTGAACTCGCTCCTCGGGGGGGAACAGCTGGGCTGGCACCCCAAGACACTCAGGGGAGAGAAAGAGGTGCCGGGGGAGATCCCGGACTTCCTGCTAAGGCAGATGGTGGATGTTCCAGCTTGGAAAAGCACAGACCCGTCACGACAAGTCTGTCATTGAGGAGCACGGTCACGTCTACTGCAGTCCTCCCCGGCTGTGTGGTTTCTGAAGGACACAGAACTCTGTGACCAACCTCAAATACTCACTGATGTGCCTCACACGCTTCACCATAGTTGGTTTGAACGGGACTCCGCTTTGAGTCATCTCGTGTCCCTTTGGGTGACTAATCCCCGCCCCGATGCGGGGGAGGGGCTGCTCTCGTGGCCTCAGCAAGAGCCACAGTCTATACAGTGGACTATTACTCAGCCACGAAAAAGGGTGAGATCTTGCCATTTGCGACAACACGGATGGACCTAGAGGGTATTAGGTGAAGGGAAAGAAGTCAGACAGAAAAAGACAAACACCGTATGGTTTCACTTATATGTGAAATCTAAAACAAAACAAATCAATAAATTAAAAGCAAGAAAAAAAGCAAAGAAAAAAAAAAAGGAACTATAGTCCAGGTTGCTGTTGGTCACTGGGGTGTTCAAAAGCCTCATCTCAGGGACGCCTGGCTGACTCAGTCGGTGGAGCATGTAGCTCTTGATCTCAGGGTCATGAGTTGGAGTCCCACATTGGATGTAGAGATTACTTAAAAAATAAATAAATAAAATGATAAGCACTTAAAAAAACCCAAAAGCCTCATCTCTATTCCCTCCATACATCTTAGCAGTAATGATCTTTTTTCATTTTTAAAACCTTTTATTCACATATAATATACATATAAAAGTCAACAAATCACATGCACGCTGTGTTGTTTTCTGAAAATGAACACACCTGTTTCACCAGCTCGAAGGCCAGGAAACAGAATATGACCAGCACCCAGAGCTGCCCTCGGACCCCCTTCAGTCACCCCCCCAACCCAGGACTTCCAGCACCATAGCTTAGTTTTGCCTGTTTCTGTAATTTATATGAAGAAAATCTTACAATCCTCTTCAGCATATTTTTTCTCTCTCCACATACTGCTCTGCGTCCTCCAGTGTGAGAGAAAGCCGTAGAAATTACCTTTTCTCTCCCTAGCAGAGAGTGATCTGTTCCTGTTTTACTTGCCGTGGGAGTGTGGCCACGGACCTTCTGAAACTGCTTGCCCAGTGGCATGGGTAAGTGAATGGCAGCATGCTCTGGGGGAGACGAAATAGGCTCTCTTGATTCCCAAGAGGGTTTTTGGTCCAGGAACAGATGAGAAATAGGTTGAGGATTCTGTTTGTGGGTGGCTTTTGCGTTTTGAGGTCATTTCTGTAGCGGTGGGCTCTCCGGACCCCCTGTCCTGCAGGGTCCCCAGCCCTGGCAAGTTCCTCTACTGCAGAGGCAGGAGCAGGCCTGCTGGGTGCCCGGCGGCCCGGCCACCTCTTCTGAGCCCGGGTGGCCCGGAGTGCCGCTCCTTGGAAACGTGAAGGCCCTTCAGCAGCCGTGGCCCCAAACCGGGCCCTCAGGTGGGGCTCAAGCCTCCTTCCAAATGTACGGAAGTCATTCACCCGCCACTGGCCTGCCCCCTCTTCGTCTGCGTCCCTGTCAGGCCCACCCCGCCCTATCCTTTGGGTTCTTTGAAAGTTCCTCTTAAGTCCACCTGCTGTAGGTTCCCAGCTCTGTTTGGAGCAGGAAGCTGGGGTCCGTTACCCTCTCCCTCCCTCGCCACCCGCTGCGGGATTGCGGCGGCAGGAACGGCGCGCTCAGACACCCGGCGCTCCGGCTCTGAATCGGCCGGAGCCAGAGACGCGGGCCCCGCCGGGCGCCACCGTCGGGGCTCCCCCAGCGCCCTCCCTCCCATTTCTGACACCAAGACGCCAGTCGAGTTGGAGGGCAAAGAGTCTGCTTTATTTTATTTCATTATTTCTGGGGGTGGCTGCGCCACCGTCGGGGCCATCGGGCTCAGCGCTGGGAGAAGGCGGCCTCGGGGTCGCAGGCGGGCTCGGCGCGGCAGCCGTCTGCAAGGAGAGACGCCGGGTCAGCGCCCGCCCCGCCGGCTCCCGGCCCCGGCCCCGGCCCCCGCCCGGCCCCCGGCTCACCCGGGCTGCAGCAGATGCCGGCGGC
>NW_025410385.1:0-7822 GCF_002201575.2 Neomonachus schauinslandi
GTTGTAAGGAAAGGTCCTCTCTCGGAGCTGGTCAGACAGGCACCGCTGGTTCCCCACACACTGCGGAGGCCACCCCCTCACCTCCCTGCCTGGCTGTCAGCACGCCCGATTCTGGCCACTTGTGCCTCCTTTCCACAGCCTCAAAAGCATCTCTGGGTTCTGTGCCCACCTCGTTCTCATCTAAACTGTATATCAGCTGTAGGTTGGACAGGTCCACTGTCATGTCTTTCTGGGGCGAGAAGCAGTCTGGGTGCCTTTCTTCTGTGCACAGATTAGTGTCCAGTCGGCTCTGTTTGCCTTCCCAACATTCCCATCGTCATACGATTAAAAATGGAAAAGCGGTAATTTCGACTGTTTATCAAAAGGGATAAGGAAAATGAGTGTATTTATCATATCTTTACCTCTGTGGATTCTTTCCTGGGCCTTTCCTAGTGAGATTTGGTCTATTTTGGGGACATCAGCGTCAGCCTGCCCATTCTTACGGAAAGCCTTAAGGGAGCGCTCCTCTGTGTTTCACACACTCATCTTCCCCTTTGCTTTTTTTTTCTTTTAACCTCATTACTGTAGGGAATTCAATTGGCAGCCTTTTTACTAGATATTTATAACTCGTATCTGAGAATAATCTCAAAGGAAAAGAGACCTCATTCTGTTTCAGAAGATACTGCATTTTGCTTAAAATATTTCATTTCTAAAAGCAAGAAATTTATTTCTACAGATTTATCTAGCTTTTTTAAAAATTGGCATTGTTATGGCTTTAACAGCTACGTGTGTGTGTGTTTAGAACAACATTTACAGAGTCACTTAGTATAACTTGAATTTTTTCCAGTTACTCACTAGTATATGTGTTTTTCTCCTTTTTCTTTTTTTTTTTTTAAAGATTTTATTTATTTATTTGAGAGAGAGAGAGAATGAGAGACAGAGAGCATGAGAGGGAGGAGGGTCAGAGGGAGAAGCAGACTCCCTGCCAAACAGGGAGCCCGATGCGGGACTCAATCCCGGGACTCCAGGATCATGACCTGAGCCGAAGGCAGTCGCTTAAGCAACTGAGCCACCCAGGCGCCCGTGTTTTTCTCCTTTTAAAATGCGTTTCTTTGAATTTATTGGATATGGAAAAAAGATGTGTTTAATGTATCCTTCTAATTTAAGTTCGCTGTCTCTTTTCCAGCAATTATTCTTTTTTCTCTTTTGTGCGGTAGTAGAAAACGAAATCCAAGCAAGCATAGGCCAGATATTCAGCCATCTAGAACGTCTGGAGATTTTGTCCAGCAAGGAGCCCCCTAACAAAAGACAGAATGTCAAACTGTGAATGCTCTGACACCCTCAGCCCGTGAGGGCTAGCCCAGGGGAGGCTAGCGAATATTCTGAAAATCCATTTACGCATTGAAAAATGAGACTCTGTAAAGATAAAGTTCCCCTAAAGGGCACGATTCCCTTTCAGTGATGCTTCCTCAAAATAAAAACCCTGTGAGGTTAGTGGCTCAGAAGCCTCGTGTCTCCTCACGTTGGGTCATTTTGAAATTTTGCCTCCGGTACTGCTGTTCTGACCAGACCCAGGGCCACTTGAAGCCTACTGCTGTCGGAGAGGTTGGCTCTGGCCTTTGGTTCCTGCTGCCTTCTTGGGTTGAAATGAAATCTTGCCCTTAATCACTTCAGTCCGTCTGTTTATGATGAGATGCCAATCTTACGTTTGATACTCCCCCATGAAATTAAAATGAAACCCCCCTCACCACCTCCACCCCAGCCCCTGCTCCCAAAAGTTTTATGAAACTTTGTTGATGCTTTACTCGAAAGATGCCCTTGGGCTTCTTCTTGGAAAGCGATACAGTCCATCGAAGGTCAGGGAGAGGTCCTTGAGCCTGCTTCCTGTCACCTGTTCCCTGTCATGCATCCAGACTCAGAGACCAGCAGAGCTTAAGTAAAGCTGCTGGAATCTCGTGGGCTACCACCCGACTGGAACCACAGGCTGCTGCTTTTTTTTCACCATCCTCGATCAAAATCAGATGATTCTGTCGGGGATAATGCGAAGCGGTGTGGGGAGAAGGAAGGAAGCATCTTCCTTGAATACAAAGCCTGGCCACTGCAGTGTGCTGCCTCGGGTTCCTGACATGTAGTCTCTCTCTCCATCAATTCCAGGCGTGTTGACCAGTTGAAGTATGACGTCCAGCACCTGCAGACCGCTCTCCGAAACTTCCAGCATCGGCGGTACACAAGGGAACAGCAGGAGAGACAGCGAGAGGAGCTTCTGTCTCGCACGTTCACCACTAACGTAAGCCGGGCTCCGGGGTGGGGATCTGCAGGTACCTGGCAGCTCCCTGGAGCTGCGGCTGGGGTCTTGGAGCTTCATCCTCTTCGGGGGTGTCTGAAGGCGACCAAGGAGGAGGAGACTAACCAGAAACGACAGTGGCCTTCGTGCATTGCCGCCGCCCTAGACCCAGACAGGGAATCTCTTTTGCTGACACAGAAGCCCGACAAGAAGCGGTTACACTGAGGGAACGGGTAGAGGTGAAAATGACCTGGTTGGACCGAGAGGTGGAAGTTCATGTGGTGGAAACGTTTTTTTCTGGTCAGATAGAGACATATGATGAGAACGGAGACCGTTTGTGAGGAGGGCAGCGTCCCAAAGCTGCCTTCAGGCGCTCGGCACGGCTCTGTCTGTAGCTCCAGGGTCGGGTCCGTGAAAATGTTTTTGCCCCGAATCTGAGCAGCAGTTTGGAGGAATTTGTTAACAGATATTTTGTTTTGGACAGGTTGCTTAACTTTGAGCCTGTTCGAAAGTGGCCTGTTGGCTTGCATGTTTGATTTGGGGGACACCCTTGGCCCTGCCCTTGGATCTCGATAGGATCATTTCCTGCACACGGCTGTAGAGCACGCTGGCCTTTTGCATGTCCTGCATCATATATTTCCACCAGGCGAGGTGGGTTTGGGGGCCTTTATGTTTTTTGTTTCGTTTTACAGAGAGGTTCATTTTCTGATGAGGTCTTAGCGTTCTGAGCCTGCCGTTAGAATTCAGATCAGTCCACATGTCACAGAGGTTTGTCTTTTTGCCGCGTCCCCACTGGCAGTAAATCTCCCTGAGTGTTTCAGAATGTGCCTGCATAGATTTTGCTTCTCTAGGGTAAGCAGTCACATATCAGTGGTGAACAGTTGGAAAGTGTAATGAGGATGTGCTTGGTGGTAGAGCGGTAAGCATAGTTCCTTTCCTTTTTTTTTGGTAGTTTCCAAGTTTTCATAGATGCCTTTCAAAAGTGTAATGAACTATACAACACACTAAAAGGTTTGTGGGCTTTTGATAGTCATGGCATTGGGTATTCAGGCCTGTTTTAGGCCAGGGACGATCACTTAGAATTATTTTGTTTCTTATCAGCTTGGTGCGGTGAGGAGCACACAGTGCCCTTAGTAAAAATTGACTTGCCAAATGAACTACTTGCTGGTCATTCTGTGAGCTAAAACTAGGATATGTTTTTCTGAGCGATGATGCCCCATTAGCTATTAGAGGGTAAGAAAGATTTGTATATAAAAGGCAGATCTGCAGATGCTGGTCAGGTGAAGAGAAGTCGCTCATTGATTGATTCAAACGCTGGAGTCTTTCGCCCCCCCGAGCACTGGCCACGTGCAGAACAGTGTTGAAGGTGCCGAGAGTAAAGCTTGGGAAAAAAGGCAAAGCCGGGGCTCCTCCCTGGGAGACGCTCCCGTGTGAGCCGCAGGGACGGAGAGCAGGTGCGTGGGAAATGATTCCGGACTTGTGCAGCAAAGAAGGAGGTGGTTTAGCCTCTTGGTGGTGATTGAAGGAGGTGAGAAGGGCACTGCTTGCCAGGCCGAAGAGTGTGCCATGGTCAGGAGGCAGGAAAGCGGAAGTACGGCCAGTCCCGACTGGGACTGTATACGGCCCACTTTGGTGTAAACTTAGAGCCCCAGGACCAGTCTCAGGGTTTGTCTCCACAGGGTGGTTGAGAGGGCAGGGTCCGCACTCAGTAGTGAGATGCAGGCCCTGCTGGACTTAGCAGCTCCGCCTGATCTCAGACAAGCTGTTCCACCTCTCTGGGTTTCAGTTTCTTCACCTCTAAAATGGGGACACTATAGTAACTATGTCGTCACGTTAAGAGTGAGGATTAAGTGAGCTTAGGGTAATGCGCACACAGAGGGGAAAGCACTTGATCAGTGTCTGTTTTTCCCTCCCTTCCTTTCTTTACAGCCCTTTCTTGCGTGCTTAGGAGAATTGTCATTCAGGCTACCATTAGGCCTTCCATGGAAATGGGCTCCTCTGTCCTGAGTCTCCATCTAATGGCAGGGATAAGCTGTAGATAAAACAGCTGCAGAACCAAAGCAAACCTTTAATACTGTGTTAAGGGAAAGCCAAGGAGAGGAACACGTGGACCACGCTAAGTTCATAGTCAGGGAAGTAGTCAGAGAAAGCCTTTAGGAGAAGGCCAGCGAGGCCTTGAAGGCCTGATGTTTTTCCTAGGCGGTGGTCATGGTAGAGAGGCAGGAATGAACGGGCCTTGTGTAGCGGGACTCATCTGCAGAGTGCCAAGTCGGAGGGAAGTTGCTCTTCCTCTGAGCGAACAGAGGCCACCCCAGGTCTTGGCTTTGCTTTCTCCTCTCTGTTAGGTTCCTCTGATTCTTGCACCATTTCCTCTGGCTGTTCCTCTGACTTGGCCTTGGCCAAAAGGCAGAGCGGCCAGATGCGGTGGGACCCAAGGAGCTGACCAGCCAGCAGAGCTAATCCAGTGCCTGCGTCTCTTTCACAGGACTCTGATACCACCATCCCAATGGATGACTCGCTGCAGTTCAACTCCTCCCTCCAGAAAATTCACCACAACATGGATGACCTCATTGGAGGAGGGCACAGTATTCTGGAGGGACTGAGGGCCCAGAGACTGACCTTGAAGGTGGGGGCCCTTCTGGGGGACAGGGAAAAGGCCCCTTGTTTTGGCCTCATCCAACGGTTTGGTACCTGCGTTTACATTGCGGTTCCGTATCCTCACATTTTGAGATTTTGATGGAGTCTGGGATCCGTCCTATCAGAGCTGAATTATTGTGAGTCCACAGGTCACCACACTGTCTTCGCCAGGAGCTATTTCTTGTGCGTACAGCGAAGCATACTTTAGCATCTCTCGGTGTCTAGGTCCTTTTCCATTTACTGAACCTGTCATGAAAGTGACTGCTACAAAAGGAACCAGTAAGACCAAGAAATTCCACAATTTCAGAAATGACAGAATCCACGATTCTAAGAAGGCAGCTGCGGCCGTATGGGGCACCTCCCCTTCCCATGGCTTCCCAGAGAGCACTCCACACACACACACACACACCCACACACACCCACACACACACACACCCCACACACACACACCTTGGAACCGAGACCTTTTGTGCTCCTGTAACTGAGCCCCCGTGGGTGGGGTCTTAGGGCCGCCCTGGTAGACCGGCAGCAGACAGCTTCTAGAGCACCAGCCGTTGACCCACAGCACCGCTGGCACTCTCGTTAGTCACAGGCGTTTCTAGAAGCCCTGCCGCATTGGCTGAGACTCAAACCTCCCCCCACCCCACCCCCGATCCCGGGAGTGGTTTACAGAAACATTACACAGATTCTGATGTCAGTCGTGGTGTTTCAGCCTCAGCCCTTTTCCTGTATCAGCCCTGGTGGATAATGGGGTGTGGGCTGTGCCTATTATCAGGGTGTGGTCCCCTGCGAACGAAGCACTCCCAGCCACTGAGCTGTGAGAAACAGTCACTCCCGGAAGTGTGAGCCTTATCTTAGTTTTTGTTGGACCACGTTGGGCCTGTCAGCTCCGCAGGACTTCAGTACGTGGCTGGACAGCCCCTGCCATCTTTACGAAGGAGAAGGTCAGGCGAGCCGTGAGGGACACTTGACCTCCTGCCGCTGGCCGTGGTGCTTCTGATGGTCTAGAAGTGTGGTCTCTGACAGCTTCACAGGTGCCCCTCTTTCCGAGCGGCCACCTGCAGTAATCTCAACTGATAAGTGATGGCCTATCTGCCCTTTCTTTAGAAAACTGTCCATATCCCAGAAAAACAGTAAAACCCTTTTGTTTATTTATGTTAGAGAGCGTGTGCGAGAGCGGGGTTGGGGGGAGCTTGCAGAGGGAGAGGGAGAATCTTCAGCAGGCCCCATGCCCATCAGGGGCTCGATCCCACGACCCTGAGATCATGACCTGAGCTGAAATCCAAGAGTTGGGACACTTACTGACTCCGCCCCCCAGGCGCCCCAGTAAAACCCTTTTAGAATAAGACTCACCGTATTGCACTAACGTCGACCTGGTGGGGGTTAGTTAGAGCTTCTTGTTAAACCCAGTGTTCATTTCCCAGCAAAGTCTGGTGTCACGGGGGAGTCCAAACAGCATCTGCCCCTAGGCTGTCCCCAGAAGGAAGTGCAGGGAAGCCTGAGAGGCGGGTGGGGTTGGAATGTGGGTTTTCTAATTCACTTTCCTCCACGCACCTACCCTACTTGCCTTTTTGTCTCTTGATTCCCGCCACCCACCCCCCCCCACCCTCCGCTTCCATCCGGGGTTTTCCTGCCTAAACCATTTGAAAGGAATATAGGAGAGAGCATGAAGGAACTGGGCCGTGACTTGGAGAAATTTGTGGTTGGAAAGGAATACATTTTTTGTTTGAAATTTATGTTAATTTTCAGGTGATTTTAGAAGCTTGATACTTGCACTTTGTACAGTGATGAAATAATCTGCTCTCAGAGCTAAGCAGAATCTTTAGCGTGAGCCTAAATTTTACCATCACTGTCGTGGAAAAAACACATCTCTGGCCTCCTCTGGCAACAGTTAAGTTGGACTTGAGAGATCCCTCTCAGGCTTGTTCGTCATTGCCTGGGCTGAACCCAGGTTTTGAATTCCTGTCCTCATGTTGTTTTCACTTCTGCCTCTTTCTTGCTCGTTAATGCATCGTTCATTTAAAAAATGCACGGAGGGCATTAGATGCCATCCGTAAGGATGCGGTGGGTGGTGTGTATGGAAGTAGGTTAGGGTCTGCCCCAGGAGTCATTTATACTTGTTACTTCGTAAGAAATTGAGTGTGCTTAAAAAGAAAACTTAGAAAGCAGAGAGGAAGGGCACGCTGGGTGGTGTGTGCTGTTGATTTAGGAGTAAAATACCCTTTTGGCTTTGGTGGCGTTTATGTAAGGGGTCGCTGTGTTGGTGTCTCATTCCATGTCACCCACGTCAGACCCTCTGGTAAACATGGATGTTGACCCACACGTTACACACCAAAGAATCCCAGAGGTTTCTACTCTACAAGGTGAACAGGTTAGGGAGCAGAGGAAGAGTTTTTTGATGTTGCCCTTTCAAAAAAAATACATAAAACATTCCAACATAAAAAAATTTTCTTGAGGTATAATGTACATACAGGTGTACAGATGTAATTTGCCCGGGTCATTGGATTTTGGCAGACGCGCACCCCTTTGTAATACACACTGCTGTCCAGACAGAGACTCTTTCCATCGGCCCTGGACAATCCGTCCTGCTTTTCCCAGCCAGATGATTCCTCCTTCCAGGCAACCATTGTTTTGATTATCTCACCATAAAGGAGTTTTGCCTGTTACTGAGCTTCATATAAATGTATTCGGAAGTGTGGCTTCCTCTCAGGAGTGTTTTCCAAGCTCTTTCATATTGTTCATGTCGGTCATTAGGTCCTTTTAATTGTCAAGGAGTATCTCCATCATGCAGACTCACCGGACATTGTTTACCCATTCTCTGGTTCACGTACACCTGGCTTGCTTCCAGTGTTTGGATATTCTCCTGTGTTTTCCTTCAGAAGCTTTATGTTTAATTCTGCGATCCATCTCAAATTCATTTTT
>NW_025410386.1:0-438 GCF_002201575.2 Neomonachus schauinslandi
AGCCCAGAAATGGACCCTCAACTCTATGGTCAACTCATCTTTGACAAAGCAGGAAAGAATGTCCAATGGAAAAAAGACAGTCTCTTCAACAAATGGTGTTGGGAAAATTGGATAGCCACATGCAGAAGAATGAAACTGGGCCCTTTCCTTACACCACACACAAAAATAGACTCCAAATGATTGAAAGACCTCAATGTGAGACAGGAGTCCATCAAAATCCTTGAGGAGAACACAGGCAGCAACCTCTTCGACCTCAGCCGCAGCAACTTCTTCCTAGAAACATCGCCAAAGGCAAGGGAAGCAAGGGCAAAAATGAACTATTGGGACTTCATCAAGATAAAAAGCTTTTGCAAAGCAAAGAAACAGTCAACAAAACCAAAACACAACCGATAGAATGGGAGAAGATATTTGCAAATGACATATCAGATAAAGGGCTAG
>NW_025410386.1:538-1369 GCF_002201575.2 Neomonachus schauinslandi
CAAAGAATCCAATCAAGAAATGGGCAGAAGACATGAACAGACATTTTCCCAAAGAAGACATCCAAATGGCCAACAGACACATGAAAAAGTGCTCAACATCGCTCGGCATCAGGGAAATCCAAATCAAAACCTCAATGAGATACCACCTCACACCAGTCAGAATGCCTAAAATTAACAAGTCAGGAAACGACAGATGTTGGCGGGGATGCGGAGAAAGGGGAACCCTCCTACACTGTTGGTGGGAATGCAAGCTGGTGCAGCCACTCTGGAAAACAGTATGGAGGTTCCTCAAAAAGTTGAAAATAGAGCTACCATATGATCCAGCAATTGCACTACTGGGTATTTACCCCAAAGATACAAAAGTAGGGATCCGAAAGGGTACGTGCACCCCGATGTTTATAGCAGCAATGTCCACAACAGACAAACTGTGGAAAGAGCCAAGATGTCCATCGACAGATGAATGGATAAAGAAGTGGTATATATATACAATGGAATATTATGCAGCCATCAAAAGGAATGAGATCTTGCCATTTACAACGACGTGGATGGAACTGGAGGGTATTATGTTGAGCGAAATAAGTCAAACAGAGAAAGACATGTATCATATGATCTCACTGATATGAGGAATTCTTAATCGCAGGAAACAAACTGCGGGTTGCTGGAGTGGGGGGTGGGGTGGGAGGGATGGGGTGACTGGGTGATAGACACTGGGGAGGGTATGTGCTCTGGTAAGCGCTGTGAATTGTGCAAGACTGTTGAATCTCAGATCTGTACCTCTGAAACAAATAATGCAATATATGTTAAGAGAAAAAAAAAAAAAAGAAGAAGAAG
>NW_025410386.1:1469-7822 GCF_002201575.2 Neomonachus schauinslandi
AGAAAAAAAAAAAAAAGAAGAAGAAGAAGGCAACGGGAGGGGAAGAATGAAGCGGGGGAAATCGGAGGGGTAGATGAACCATGAGAGACCATGGACTCTGAAAAACAGGGTTCTAGAGGGGAGGGGGGTGGGAGGATGGGTTAGCCTGGTGGTGGGTATTGAGGAGGGCACATTCTGCATGGAGCACTGGGTGTTATGCACAAACAATGAATCATGGAACACTACATCTAAAACTAATGATGTAGGATGCCTGGGTGGCTCAGTCGTTAAGCATCTGCCTTCGGCTCAGGTCATGATCCCAGGGTCCTGGGATCAAGTCCCACATCGGGCTCCCTGCTCGTCAGGAAGCCTGCTTCTCCCTCTCCCACTCCCGCTGCTTGTGTTCCTGCTCTCGCTATCTGTCTCTGTCAAATAAATAAATAAAATCTTTAAAAAAAATTAGAAAAATAATAAAACTAATGATGTAATGTATGGGGATTAACATAAGAATAAAAAAAAATTAATTTAAAAAAAAAAGAGAGAGAGAGAAAGAGGCCAAGTGCCCCAGCTGAGCCCAGCCTTCAAGCTATTCCTGTCAGGCATTAGGCAAGTGAGCCTGTTGAGCCTCCAGATGACTCTAGCATGAGGGGATATCACAAGGAACAGAAGAACTGCCCAGCTGAGCCTAGGTCACTCACAGAACTGGAAGACATCAGAAAAAGCCTATGGTTTTAAGTCACTATTTTATTTATACAGCAATACAGAATTAAAACTGTTTCTATTTTCTTAAAAATGAGATAATGGGACAAGATTATGATATCATAAATGATTTTTAGCCTGAAAATCCTTGATCTAAAGGAAATCTTATCCAGAAGCAGGATATGTATGTATCTTCTAAGAATGCTTTTTTTTTTTTTTGGATGCAAGTGACAAAAACCCAATCGAAGTAGCTTAGGCAATAGTGGGTTCCTTTCCTCATGTGGCAAGAATTCTGGAGCTAGAGGGTTGCTGGAATTGGTTCAGTGGCTCACTGAGGTCAGGTTCAATGTTTCTGTGATTTCAGGCATTCCTATCATACCCATGGTCCCAAGGTTACTGATGTAATGGCAGAGATGACATTGGCATTGAAAGGAGGAAGAAGGAAGAAGGGGAAGGTCATAAAAAAAAACAAGATTTTATTTATTTATTTGAGAGAGAGAGAATGAGAGACAGCATGAGAGGGAGGAGGGTCAGAGGGAGATGCAGACTCCCCACTGAGCAGGGAGCCCGATGCAGGACTCGATCCCGGGACTCCAGGATCATGACCTGAGCCGAAGGCAGTCGCTTAACCAACTGAGCCACCCAGGCACCCCATATAGGTCCATTTTTAATAAGGAAGTCAAAGTTTCACAAAACTTTGAGCATCAGGGACTTCTCATGGGTCAGGGGCCAACACTGGGTCACATGTCAAGCCACAGATGCCAATAAGACTGAGGAACTGAGGGACAGGATTGTCATGAATAACATCATCTTTCTCCACCGCTTGGAGTTGGGCCCATTGCCACTGCACACAAAATCAGGGTGTAGGAAGGAAGAAGTGGGTGTGAATATTGAGCAATAGGTAACAAGCTTCTGAAACTATAGAAAGCACAAAATGGAGCTGATCTGACTGAATTAAAGGAGGAGGTCTTGATTCCTGTCAATTCAGCCTTCCTTTCCTCGCTATAGTCCTCTACCACCGTGAGACTCTTAGGGGGCCTCCAAGAAAACACCAAGACTCCAGAAAGCCAAGTCTAAAAAAAAAAAAATCACTTGACTATATCTTGACATATCTTCCTGCTCTGACGCTCTAGGATCATGGGAGAACTTGCGTATTTGAGGAATGTCTTTGAGAGTCAAGAGCTAGAAAGGTCAGATCCAAAGTCTTGCTGGAGAGATGGTAAGAGAGAGTCTATGGATGAACCTTCCTAATTCTCTTTCTCTTCTTCCTTCTTACTTGGAGGCTGGTGTTGAACCAGATGAATTATTGTCTTTGCAGCTAAGAATTGCTGAGTCAAGAAAATGTGACACTTTACTTTATGGGACATACACTCCATCAGTAATACATCTATCCTGAGGTGGAGGGGCTGTGGAGCGAGCCATGGTGCTGATATATGCTCCAAAATATGAAGCGAGAGCCCTAATGTTCTTAGCTCCAGGGCTGCCGAATATTTGAGATAAGTCTTTGGTTTCTACTGGAAACCAATGAATAGACTTTATAAGTGCCAAATCACAGTAAGCCAAGTGTAAACAAATTGATTAATGACGCCTGCTAGCAATTAGCAAGTCCACAGGACTATTACCCTAACAAACTCTGTTAACATGAGGTAGGAGGGGGTTTTTTGTTTGTTTTGTTTTTTAAGCAAGATAAGGGTGGAATTTGAATGTTACATGTGATCCTTTAGAACCAGAGCATCAGAAAGCTTCCATGGACAAGAACAATCTTTCCATGGGCAGGTGAGATGGGGAATTGCCACAGGGTTTTCACTAATCCCAAGCACTATTTATAAGACTTCCTATCAAGACAATGTGAGATAAACTTGAGGTAAACACACTTGGTGGTCTTTTGAATATGTTTTGATTAGGTTGTATTTCTAAATTCACAGATTCACAGTAAACAGACATGTCAAGCTCAAAGACAACCTAAAGTACATACTAATTGGCTGGCTAACAGTTCACGTTTTATGCCATTTGAATATTGCTGGACTTACAAGAAAAAAAGCCAGGATGGAATTTAAACTTCTTAACAAAACACAGGTAATCACACACAAATCTCCCTTTTGGAAGGAAGGATAGATGGAAGGAAGGAAGGAAGGAAGGAAGAAAGGAAGGAAGAAAGGAAGGAAGGAAGGAAGGAAGAGAGGGAGGAAAAACCCCTCATAGCATCCTAATCAACATCCATGGGGGAAAAGCAAAAAAGAGGAAACCCTCCTTTAGGTTTCTGAGATTCCTGACAAAAACATTCCTTTATTAGAATTCTTGGTCAAAGATGATGAGAAGGGCACCTGTGTGGCTGAGTCGGTTAAGCATCTGCCTTCAGCTCAGGCCCTGATCCCAGGGTCCTGGGATGGAGCCCCACATTGGACTCCCTGCTCAGCGGGAAGTCTGCTTCTCCGGCTCCCTCTGCCTCTTCCCCTGGCTTGTACTCTCTCTCTCTCTCTCACTCACTCCCTCTCTCTCTCAAATAAATAAATAAATAAATAAATAAATAAATAAATAAATAAATAAATAAATAAATAAAAAGATGAAGACAGACTCCCTTCTCTCTACCAGCCTCTGACCAGTAAGTTCATTTTATAAGGTGCTGACCAACGGGCTCAGAACTTCAATAGACTTCAGTTAGAAAAGTTCTCAACAAAGTCCCTTTAACTTTCCACTCCGAATGACAAGAAGTAATATGTTAGAATACAGATCCTAGACACACTGTCAGATTCTCCTAACTGACCCTTCCTCTCTCTCTGGGCAGTGCCTCATTCACATGGGGTCAGCCTTCTACTTCTGGGGCAGGGGATCTGCCTCTTGAGCAGTTGCCAAGGGGTGAGAATATACAACAGAAAGAGAAGAGAATTAGCTCCCCAGAAGGGTAAGCCTTGACCAATAGGAAATGGGAGCTCGGAGGGAGAGGGAAAGATAAATTCCCCTTCCTTTCCCTCCTCCATGGACTACTTCCAGGCACACTTCCTCCTTGCAATCCCAGCAGAAAAGTACTGCGCGCAAAGCAAACAAGCCTGAGGCACAGTCCACATTTCTCCTTAGGACTGGCTCATAAGATAAAGCATCA
Organism: Neomonachus schauinslandi; assembly: GCF_002201575.2. Taxonomy (NCBI): domain Eukaryota; kingdom Metazoa; phylum Chordata; class Mammalia; order Carnivora; family Phocidae; genus Neomonachus; species Neomonachus schauinslandi. Next base: position 5,248 of record NW_025410386.1, read on the forward strand.
CGTGGTTTCACATCTTTCTTTGCCTGGCCTTCCTTTTCCCTCACCCGCACTCCCCTGGGTTTGAACCTCCCAAATCAGTTTCAGGACCTTATCCATGGCTGCACAGCTAGAGACGGAACTCTTGGAGCTGGGTGTAGCTAGCTTCCTGCCAATGGGATGTGAGCAGAAGTGGTATATGCAAATTCCAGGTCTTGCCCTTAAAACAACTGAGTACACACTTCCCTTCCCCCCCCTCTCTTTCTCCATCATCTTTTCCTCCATTTCCCAGAAGCAACAATAATTGAAGCAAATTTGGAGGTTACAAATCAATGATTGCTGAGCTACCATGCCAGTATAGAACCATCTATCACTGAGATAGGTTTTTTGTTTTTTTTTAAAGATTTTATCTATTTATCAGAGAGAGAGAGAGAGAGAGAGAGAGCACAAGTGGGGGAGGGGCAGAGGAAGAGGGACAGGCAGACTCTCCACTGAGTGGAGAGCCTGCCGCAGGACTGGATCCCAGTACCCTGAGATCAGGACTTGAGTTGAAGTCAGACGCTTAACCCAACTGAGCCACCCAGGTACCCCCATCACTGAGTTTTTAAGTGAGAGAGAAATAAACTTCTATACTTAAAATGAAAATATGTTGCATGCTTCAATCTTTGCTTTGGCTCTACTTTCTAAAGAACTTAAGCCAAGACCAGTACTAATCAGGTACCCGCATTTTGTTTGCCAGATAACTTCTGGTGAGCCCTCTTCCCCTGAATTATACTAAATGTCCTGGCTGAATTATACAGGTGCAACTCTGACTTAGGAAGACATTTACATCTGAAAATAAATGCTTCCATGGCCGGGCATCACAGCCACAACTTGAGCCCAGGTTTTCCCTTCGCAGGGTGACCTTCTTTTATGGCTAGGATGATTGACAGATGACATACGAATGCAGACATTGATCTTTGGAGCACTGAGCGGCTGGTTTCCTTTATTCTCAAATAAAGCTAGGACAAAGATAAAAAGCATGATATAGAGAAAGAAAGACTTAAGAAGCTCTCAGGCTTCCATTCACTTCCCCCAGGAAAAATTAGTAAATTAACCCTTAGGAATGTAATAGCCTGTGCCTGGCAGTGCCCATAGCCTTTTCTGTTCAACTCCTTTAACATAAAAGAAAGACCAGTGCAAGGCAAATGGCTAAGGTCTTGGCCTGCTGAGTCAGGATCAACCAAAAATCCTCCAGCAAAATACCTAAACCTAAGGACAATATGTCTGGAAGTAGAGATTAGAAGGATTGTGAACATGTTATGAGAAGGAAAAAAATTCAGACATCTCCCTTTGATCAGCAACTGCACTTCTAGGAATTTATCTTAAGGACATTATTAAACGGGTCGTCAGGATTACTATAAAGTGATGTTTATGGCAGGATTGTTTGTGTTAATGTGTTATTACAAAGCCCCTCAAATAACAGATGATTAGTAATGTGGTTTTACAAAGCCTTGCACATCCACACAATATAATACTAGGTAGTCACTCAAAATGATGAAACGAGATTTGTATTCCTTAACATGAAAAAGAATTCCATGAAAGATGTGAGCTTTTACAAAGCATGTTTCTAAATACATGAAGATGTCATCTGTATTCTAGAACAGCAGTTCTCAAAGTGTGGTCCCTGGACCAGTAGCATCAGTTTCACTTGGGAAAATGCAAATTCCTGACCCTGCCTCCTGAATCAGAAACTTCTGCAGTGGATCCCCGCAGCCCATTTTAACAAGCCTTCCAGGTGATTCTACTGTACTCTAAGGATTGAGAATCACTGGCCTAGAACAAAGAGGAGGTTGTTATACATATTTGTAAGAGATGAGTAAGAGCTCAGTTTCCCCCCTGTTATTTGAACACAGTCCAATGTCGGGGTTTTTAGTGACAGTGGCCAGTAACAGAAAAACTCAGCCCAAATGGTCTTAAACAACAAATGAATTTATTACTTTACATAAACTTAGAGCAGGTTCCAGAACATACGCTCCACCTCCATTTCTTGTCATTCTTTCATGTGTATGCATCATCTTTAGCCTGGCCTTCAGGTGGCTGTTGCAGTCCCATATCCATCCAGATACACCATGCCCAGAAGCAAAAAGGGACCATTTCTTCTGGAATCTCATTCTTAACAGTAAGAAAACCTTTCGTAGGAGCTGTCCTCTTGCCCACATACGTTTCCCCATTTCTCATTGGCTAGACCCGGGTCACATGTTCATTCCTCAGCTAATTACTCCTGAGAGGACTAGGAAGACTATGATTAGCTTAGACTGATCAATCAGGATTCCCTCTTGAGCTGGTGGTAGGTTCACCTATCCTGAAGGATGGGTGCTGAACAACACTGAAGCCCTCTTAGTGTGGAGGAAGAGAAGACATGGCTTTTGAGTAGGCAACAAACTATCAGCTACACTGAATCTAGACTAGTCATTGCTTCTGTATACTTTTCTATTGAACTGAATTCTTCACCACTGCCATGAGAAACTTGTTAGGTGTGTTGGCAAATGGGACTGCTCAGCTTCCTTCCTTTTCTTTCTTTCTTTCTTTCTTTCTTTCTTTCTTTCTTTCTTTCTTT
>NW_025410387.1:0-7813 GCF_002201575.2 Neomonachus schauinslandi
GGAGTCGATCCCATTTACAATTGCACCCAAAACCATAAGATACCTAGGAATAAACCTAACCAAAGAAGCAAAGGATCTGTACTCAGAAAACTATAAAATACTCATGAAAGAAATTGAGGAACACACAAAGAAATGGAAAAATGTTCCATGCTCATGGATTCGAAGAACAAATATTGTGAAGATGTCAATGCTACCTAGAGCAATCTACACATTCAATGCAATCCCCATCAAAATACCATCCACTTTTTTCAAAGAAATGGAACAAATAATCCTAAAATTCGTATGGTACCAGAAAAGACCCCGCATAGCCAGAGGAATGTTGATAAAGAAAAGCAAAGCTGGCGGCATCACAATTCCAGACTTCCAGCTCTATTACAAAGCTGTCATCATCAAGACAATATGGTACTGGCACAAAAACAGACACATAGATCAATGGGACAGAATATAGAGCCCAGAAATGGACCCTCAACTCTATGGTCAACTCATCTTTGACAAAGCAGGAAAGAATGTCCAATGGAACAAAGACAGTCTCTTCAAGAAATGGTGTTGGGTAAATGGAAAACCACATGTAGAAGAATGAAACTGGACCATTTTCTTACACCGCACACAAAAATAGACTCCAAATGGTTGAAAGACCTCAATGTGAGACAGGAGTCCATCCAAATCCTAGAGGAGAACACAGGCAGCAACCTCTTCGACCTCAGCCGAAGCAACTTCTTCCTAGAAACATCGCCAAAGGCAAGAGATGCAAGGGCAAAAATGAACTATTGGGACTTCATCAAGATAAAAAGCTTTTGCAAAGCAAAGGAAACAGTCAACCAAACCAAAAGACAACCGACAGAATGGGAGAAGATATTTTCAAATGACATATCAGATAAAGGGCTAGTATCCAAAATCTATAAAGAACTCATCAAACTCAACACCCAAAGAACAAATGATCCAATCAAGAAATGGGCAGGAGACATGAACAGACATTTTTCCAAAGAAGACATCCAAATGGCCAACAGACACATGAAAAAGTGCTTAATATCGCTCGGCATCAGGGAAATCCAAATCAAAACCTCAATGAGATACCACCTCACACCAGTCAGAATGGCTAAAATCAACAAGTCAGGAAATGACAGATGTTGGTGGGGATGTGGAGAAAGGGGAACCCTCCTCCACTGTTGGTGGGAATGCAAGCTGGTGCAGCCACTCTGGAAAACAGTATGGAGGTTCATCAAAAAGTTGAAAATAGAGCTACCATATGATCCAGCAATTGCACTACTGGGTATTTACCCCAAAGATACAAAAGTAGGGATTCGAAAGGGTACATGCACCCCGATGTTTATAGCAGAAATGTCCACAATAGCCAAACTGTGGAAAGAGCCAAGATGTCCATCGACAGATGAATGGATAAAGAAGATGTGGTATATATATATACAATGGAATATTATGCTGCCACCAAAAGGAATGAGATCTTGCCATTTGCAGTGCCGTGGATGGAACTAGAGGGTATTATGATGAGCGAAATAAGTCAAACAGAGAAAGACATGTATCATATGACCTCACTGATATGAGGAATTCTTAATCGCAGGAAACAAACTGAGGGTTGCTGGAGTGGGGGGTGGGGTGGGGGGGAGGGGGTGACTGGGTAATAGACACTGGGGAGTGTATGTGCTCTGGCAAGCGCTGTGAATTGTGCAAGACTGTTGAATCTCAGATCTGTACCTCTGAAACAAATAATGCAATATATGTTATGAAAAAAAAAAAGAAGAAAAAGAAGAAGGTAGCAGGAGGGGAAGAATGAAGGGGGGAAATCAGAGGGGTAGATGAACCATGAGAGACAATGGACTCTGAAAAACAAACTGAGCGTTCTAGAGGGGAGGGGGCTGGGAGGATGGGTTAGCCTGGTGATGGGTATTGAGGAGGGCAGATTCTGCATGGAGCACTGGGTGTTATGCACAAACAATGAATCATGGGTCACTACATCTAAAACTAATGATGTAATGTATGGGGATTAACATAAGAATAGAAAAATTAAAAAAAGAAAAAAACCCAAAAATGTTTGTCTTCCATTAAAAAAAATCATATGACATTATGACTTCCACCATGACTATTTTGGTCCACCCTCCTATAGATGAGTTACTGCGATCAATCTCCAACTGGACTCCCTGCTCATATTCTCTACTCCCTTCTGGTTGGTACTATACACACTGCCATTTTAATTTTTATTAATATAACACAGTGTAAAGATCACTGGGGGTATAACATTTATTCATCCATTCAACAAATATTTATTGAGAAGCTATTGAAATTACTTCTAGAAATGGCTGAGAATAAAAATAAAAACTTTTTATGTTTATGGAAAAATATAAAAATGGAGACAGATAATAAAAAGTAAACAGATATATACCTTACAGTAGCAATAAATGCTATGAAGAAAAAATTTTAAACAAAATGATAGGAGTGCTTTTTTAGATAGCATTTTCAAAGATTTATCAAGAAATATGGTATTTGAACAGAAACAAAAATACAGTGAAGAACTGAGTCATATTACTATCGAAGGAGAGCTTTTCAGGCAGAGGGGAAAGCTAGTCTGACAGGCAGGCTGAGCTGAGAGCAGCTGTGAAATGTGTGAGGAGCAACAAGGAAGTCATCCTGGCTGGAATGGTGGGATGAGCACAGAGTGGTGGGAGAGATCTGAGAGGGGCCAGGATTATGCAGGACCTTATGGGTTTTACTAAGGATAGATAGTGCATACAGTCATCAGCGTGCATGCAAGAACAACCTCAGGACTCTGAGTTTAGCAAAAAGGCTTAGAAGTGCAGAGAGAACCCTCATACGTCCATCTGTTGGGTAAACTGCAGCCCAAAGAGACAATCTCTTTCCCAAGGTCAAGTTGCCACTCTATAGCACCCACAGTTCTATCTGAGAGGTTCCTCTGCTTGGGACAGGCATCTTCATTACAAAGGATGAGGATTAGAGAATTCTGCTCTCAGGGAAGGGATGCCTCTGAGGTTGGTGAGTCTACCTTTTGATCTAGCACTATGTGTCCCTAATGCAAAGTCTACACTGTGGACACTGTTCTTCCTCCAGAAAACAATACAGGACAATGGAGTGGGATGAACCCTAGGCCTGGAGGCAGTCAGGTCTGGGACCACATCCTCCTGCCCTTACACTAATGAGCTGCCCGGCATCAGTCAAGCAAGTGAACTCCTTTGGGTCTCAGTTGTCTCATCTGCAGAATGGGAATAACCTCAGTCTCAGAGGGTTGTTGGGATGGTTAAAAAAATAGCAATCATGAAGGGAAGTGTTATGTAAGATGGGGAATATAGAGACAAAGACTGGACAGAGAGCAGGGGTCTTCTGAACAGATGAGCTAGAGAGTTGCCAAAGCCCAGATTTGGTTGCTTCATGGACTCTGGTTCAGTTAAAGGGGCCCCCGGGAAAGCTTCAATCCCACCAATATTACCGGTGGGGAGCTGGCTCACTGTACCTAACCCCCATGTCGTGACTTCTGACGAGTCATCATCCAGATGCCTGTTAGATTTACAAGTGGAGAAGTCTGGTGGGCAATCAGAATTACCAACATGGAATTTAGGAGAGATGGAGATTTGAAATGTAAAATTTGGGGTCATCAATTTAAACGTGGTATTTAAAGCCTAGGAACCGTGATGGGGTCACAAGAGACAGGTGTGTAGATAGAGAAGAAAGAAGAGCACCAAGGAAAAAGCCCTAGGGTACTTCAGTGTTTAGGGAACAGGAAGAGATGCAGGAGCTAATCAAGGATTTTAAGGAGCAGGCAGTGAGATGGGAGGAAAACCGAGAGCGTGTGTTGTCCTCAGATTCAAGTTAAAAATGCGTTTCAAGAAAAAAAAATGTGGTTACCTGTGTCAAATAATGAAAGGCTGAGTAAAATGGAGACAGAAATGCCATTGAACTTGGCAACACCCAATTCACCAGTGACCTTGAAAAAGCTGATTTTGGGGGAGAAGGTAGGGAAAAGTGTGACAAGCACTCTTATGATGTTTTTCTATTTTGTCAGTTAAATAAGAAGCAAGGCCATCAAATGAGGGAGAGAGGGAGGTGTTGGTAATTCCAAGAGAGGCACCAGGTGAAACAGTTATTTCAAAGAACTTGACTAGAACAACATAGTAAGACTGACAGACAATGAGGGGCCATGAGAACTTTGTAGTCACAAATATAAAATGAGAGCCATCAGCACAGTTGTGTATTTTTTCCCTGCAATTTCCAAGTATTTTGATGCCACCAGAATTGGCAAAATTAGATTTAAGTTAGGGATTATGGAATGAAGACCAAGGAATTGGAAGTGTGTAAACAGGAAGGAGCCATACAAATGAGAAACCAGGGTGTCAAAGCCTGGGTCTGGGGGAAGTGAGGGTTGAGGGGCATAGTGAGTAGAGAGATCCCGATTGCTGGATGGATTGGAAGCCTCAGTAACAGTATTTGTTCAAGAAGGGAGATTAGAGGTAGGAGGTCATGGCCAGAGAAGGTCATCCTTTCGGTTGGGATCATGATGGTTGTAGAGTTGTGACATTGTCACTCAGGGTGCCAATAGGAAAGGGCCACCAGCGTGTGGGGGAGACAATCCATTGGAGTGAGCTGGTCAGGGAACAGAAAGCCTGGTGTGAGACAGACTGTCTGCATGGCCGCTGATTTCACCAAGGATGAACACAACCCCGCAATAAACAGAACAGGAAGCCAGGTGCCTAATCGGTCAGTGACGGAGGGGGTGTAAAGTGGGTGAGTGGCCATGGAAAGCAGGGGTATTTGTGCTTCACAGGAAAAGCGTTTGTAGAGAAGAGTGGGGATCGTGGTCTGCAAGTGGGTGTGAGGATTAAGGAGGAAACCCTTCGAGTCTCCGAGATCAGGGGTGTAGGAGGTGTGGGAGGGGAGAAAACCAGATACCCCTTGGGATGTGGTGTCCTCGTGGGAAATGCATTTTAGAGCAAAGATATTGCATGAGCATGTGGTGTGGTGAGAATAAAGCTGGGCTCTCCGGAGGGGTTATGACCCCCAGCACAGGTGTCGCGGAGGCTTAGATTCTGTCCTGCAGACCCTGGTGCAGACAGGTGCAGACCGTGGGCTAGTGAGCTTCGGCCAACTTTAGAATGGGGCATCTCAGGTGGGAATGCAGGTGGGAACCCAGGGCTATGATGGGGGGCAAAACTGGAAATGGGTCTGTTGGTTAGGTCCAGAGAGATGATGAGGCAAGTAACAGGACCGTGGCTACAGAATAAGAAGGGTTAGGGAGGTTGATGGGAGAGAGTAGGGAACTGCAGCAAAGAAAGAAGAGGCAGGAGGAAGGGAAGAGGTGGGAGGCTGCAAGGGCAGGGGGTGTAAGTGGAAGAGGGCGGGTTGACCATAGGTCCTGACGCTGCAAGACCAAAGGGAGCCTGGAAAGCCACCAGGACACCAGGAGGTATTGGGGTTCACAGCTCAGAGTTGGAAAGGGATGTTCAGATACATTTGTTAAGTGTGTGACACTGAGGCATGAACATTTGGCATTAACACTGTTACCTCAGCATGCCCACGGCTCAGGGAGACAGGAAGGATATGTTCTTTTTTTTTTTTTAATTTATCTTTTTATTCTTATGTTAATCCCCATACATTACATCATTAGTTTTAGATGAAGTGTTCCATGATTCATTGTTTGTGCATAACACCCAGTGCTCCATGCAGAATGTGCCCTCCTCAATACCCACCACCAGGCTAACCCATCCTCCCACCCCCCTCCCCTCTAGAACGCTCAGTTTGTTTTTCAGAGTCAATCGTCTCTCATGGTTCGTCTACCCCTCCGATTTCCCCTGCTTCATTCTTCCCCTCCCGCTACCTTCTTCTTCTTCTTTTTTTTTTCTTAACATATATTGCATTATTTGTTTCAGAGGTACAGATCTGAGATTCAACAGTCTTGCACAATTCACAGCACTTACCAGAGCACATACCCTCCCCAGTGTGTATCACCCAGTCACCCCATGCCTCCCACCCCACCCCCCACTCCAGCAACCCTCAGTTTGTTTCCTGCGATTAAGAATTCCTAATATCAGTGAGATCATATGATACATGTCTTTCTCTGTTTGACTTATTTCACTCAACATAATACCCTCCAGTTCCATCCACGTCATTGCAAATGGCAAGATCTCATTCCTTTTGATGGCTGCATAATATTCCATTGTATAGGGCGCCTGGGTGGCTCAGTTGGTTAACCGACTGCCTTCAGCTCAGGTCATGATCCTGGAGTCCCGGGATCGAGTCCCGCATCGGGCTCCCTGCTCGGCGGGGAGCCTGCTTCGCCCTCTGACCCTCCCCTCTCATGCTCTCTCTCTCTCTCTATCTCATTCTCTCTCTCAAATAAATAAATAAAATCTTAAAAAAAAAATATTCCATTGTATATATATACCACATCTTCTTTATCCATTCATCTGTCGATGGACATCTTGGCTCTTTCCACAGTTTGGCTATTGTGCACATTGCTGCTATAAACATCGGGGTGCATGTACCCTTTCGGATCCCTACTTTTGTATCTTTGGGGTAAATACCCAGTAGTGCAATTGCTGGATCATATGGTAGCTCTATTTTCAACTTTTTGAGGAACCTCTATACAGTTTTCCAGAGTGGCTGCACCAGCTTGCATTCCCACCAACAGTGGAGGAGGGTTCCCCTTTCTCCACATCCCCGCCAACATCTGTCGTTTCCTGACTTGTTGATTTTAGCCATTCTGACTGGTGTGAGGTGGTATCTCATTGAGGTTTTGATTTGGATTTCCCTGATGCCAAGTGATATTGAGCACTTTTTTCATGTGTCTGTTGGCCATTTGGATGTCTTCTTTGGAAAAATGTCTGTTCATGTCTTCTGCCCATTTCTTGATTGGATTCTTTGTTCTTTGGGTTGCTGAGTTTGATGAGTTCTTTATAGATTTTGGATACTAGCCCTTTATCTGATATGTCATTTGAAAATATCTTCTCCCATTCTGTCGGTTGTCTTTTGGTTTTGTTGACTGTTTCCTTTGCTTTGCAAAAGCTTTTTATCTTGATGAAGTCCCAATAGTTCATTTTGGCCCTTGCTTCCCTTGCCTTTGGCGATGTTTCTAGGAAGAAGTTGCTTCGGCTGAGGTCGAAGAGGTTGCTGCCTGTGTTCTCCTTTAGGATTTGGATGGACTCCTGTCTCACATTGAGGTCTTTCAACCATTTGGAGTCTATTTTTGTGTGTGGTGTAAGGAAATGGTCCAGTTTCATTCTTCTGCATGTGGCTATCCAATTTTCCCAACACCATTTGTTAAAGAGACTGTCTTTGTTCCATTGGACATTCTTTCCTGCTGTCAAAGATGAGTTGACCATAGAGTTGAGGGTCCATTTCTGTGCTCTCTATTCTGTTCCATTGATCTATGTGTCTGTTTTTGTGCCAGTACCATGCTGTCTTGATGACGACAGCTTTGTAATAGAGCTGGAAGTCCGGAATTGTGATGCCGCTGGCTTTGCTTTTCTTTTTCAACATTCCTCTGGCTATGCGGGGTCTTTTCTGGTTCCATACAAATTTTAGGATGATTTGTTCCATTTCTTTGAAAAAAGTGGATGGTATTTTGATGGGGGTTGCATTGAATGTGTAGATTGCTCTAGATAGCATTGACATCTTCACAATATTTGTTCTTCCAATCCATGAGCATGGAACGTTTTTCCATTTCTTTGTGTCTTCCTCAATTTCTTTCATGAGTATTTTATAGTTTTCTGCGTAAAGATCCTTTGTCTCTTTGGTTAGATTTATTGCTAGGTATCTTATGGTTTTGGGTGCAATTGTAAATGGGATCGACTCC
>NW_025410388.1:0-7772 GCF_002201575.2 Neomonachus schauinslandi
GACAGCCACATGCAGAAGAATGAAACGACCATTTCCTTACACCACACGCAAAAATAGACTCCAAATGGTTGAAAGACCTCAATGTGAGACAGGAGTCCATCAAAATCCTAAAGGAGAACACAGGCAGCAACCTCTTCGACCTCAGCCGAAGCAACTTCTTCCTAGAAACATCGCCAAAGGCAAGGGAAGCAAGGGAAAAAATGAACTTTTGGGACTTCATCAAGATAAAAACCGTTTGCACAGCATAAGAAAGTCAACAAAGCCAAAAGACAACCGACAGAATGGGAGAAGATATTTGCAAATGACATATCAGATAAAGGGCTAGTATCCAAAATCTATAAAGAACTTATCAAACTCAACACCCAAAGAACAAATGATCCAATCAAGAAATGGGCAGAAGACATGAACAGACATTTTTCCAAAGAAGACATCCAAATGGCCAACAGACACATGAAAAAGTGTTCAACATCACTCGGCATCAGGGAAATCCAAATCAAAACCTCAGTGAGATACCACCTCACACCAGTCAGAATGGCTAAAATTAAAAAGTCAGGAAACGACAGATGTTGGCGGGGATGCGGAGAAGGGGGAACCCTCTTACACAGTTGGTGGGAATGCAAGCTGATGCAACCACTCTGGAAAACAGTATGGAGGTTCCTCAAAAAGTTGAAAATAGAGCTACCATATGATCCAGCAATTGCACTACTGGGTATTTACCCCAAAGATACAAATGTAGGGATCCGAAGGGGTACATGCACCCTGATGTTTATAGCAGCAATGTCCATAATAGCCAAACTATGGAAAGAGCCAAGATGTCCATCGACAGATGAATAGATAAAGAAGAGGTGGTATATATATACAATGGAATATTATGCAGGCATCAAAAGTAATGAAATCTTGCCATTTGCAATGACGTGGATTGAACTGGAGGGTATTATGCTGAGTGAAAAAGTCAATCAGAGAAAGACATGTATCATATGACCTCACTGATATGAGGAATTCTTAATCTCAGGAAACAAACTGAGGGTTGCTGGAGTGGGGGGGTGGGGTGTGAGGGATGGGGTGGCTGGGTGATAGACATTGGGGAGGATATGTGCTGTGGTGAGTGCTGTGAATTGTGCAGGACTGTTGAATCACAGATCTGTACCTCTGAAACAAATAATGCAATATATGTTAAGAAAAAAAAAGAAGATAGCAGGAGGGGAAGAATGAAGGGGGTGAAATCGAAGGGGGAGACAAACCATGAGAGACGATGGACTCTGAAAAACAAACTGAGTGTTCTAGAGGGGAGGGGAGTGGGAGGATGTGTTAGCCTGGTGATGGGTATTAAAGAGGGCACGTTCTGCATGGAGCAGTGGGTGTTATGCACAAACAATGAATCATGGAACACTACATCTAAAACTAATGATGTAATGTATGGTGATTAACATAACAATAAAATTTTTTTAAAAAATAAATGAAGAATAATGTGCCCATGAGACATGACACTTGCTTCTCATTGAGAAGTTGACAGAATAGCAAAGGTATAAGGTGAGGAAGTGAGCTATGTCAACATCCGAAAGAAGAGAAATACAGAAGGGAACAAAAAGCATAAAGTCTTTAAGATAGGAAGGTTTCTAGATCCTGGAGGAAAGCAAGTTCAGTATGGCTAAAGCAGACAAGGTAGGAGCAGCAGGTTGGGGGTGTGGAGACTGGGGATCACAGGAATGTGGGGGAGGGTTGTGCAGGCATGGAAAATGTCATTCTCCTGAACAAAATTTCCAGTGAAGACTCAGAGGAAGAAAATTGAGCTGCATAGAACATTATTTTGCTACTGGGGCAATGTTTAATGATGTCCATGAGGAAAATATGACTGCAGTCTAAATAAGGAATGACAACTCAGTTGACAAACCCATGGGCCTGATCTCTGAATCAGCATGGTGATATTAAACATGGGTCTTTCTAATAAGATCTCCCCCCACAAAAAAAACACATACTTACATTCTTTTTATCATTTGTCTTATTTCTCAAAATCTGTGCCTGGACTGGGTGTTATATGTGAGTGATGAATCACTAAATTCTACTCCTGAAACCAATATTACTAGATATGTTAACTAACTTGAATTTAAAAAAAAAAAATCTATGCCTGGAAATCCTTGATGGATGAAAATGTGTCCTTTAAGCTCCAAATTTTCCAGCCTGTTCTCTATTAGGCCAAGTATTTGCAGGAAGAAAAAATATATACTGAAAATCAGCAAGTTATTATAGAGGATAAATTATCACAGCCAGGATATCTGCTTCTTTATTCATTAAAAACATTGCTATGAATGGTCCATGTGTGTTATGAGTTTCAATTTTATTCTACACTTGGCAATTCTTCTAACTCTACCCCCCATTCCACATACACTAGGGTGGCAAGGACACTCATTCTCACCCACCCACAGTTGCTCAATGCTCTGTAAACACATCTTTCTTTGGAAATAACATTGGTTTAGAAATATGTCCAAAGGTAATGATGTCTTTCGTAGAGCTTTTTTTAATAGCTTTATCTTAAGAATTTTTTAAAAATTATTTGTTAGGGCGCCTGGGTGGCTCAGATGGTTAAGCGTCTGCCTTCGGCTCGGGTCATGATCCCAGGGTCCTGGGATCGAGTCCCATATCGGGCTCCCTGCTCCTTGGGAGCCTGCTTCTCCCTCTGCCTCTCTCTCTCTCTCTCTCTGTCTCTCATGAATAAATAAATAAAATCTTTAAAAATATAATAAATAAATAAATAAATAAAAATTAAAATTATTTGTTATATAATTAACACATCACCATTATCAATGATACAAAGTCAATTCTTTTCATGTTTACTTACTCTCCTCTAGTCCTTCTTTATGTAAATATTTAATGCTATTATTAGAGCCATAACTTAGCTTTTGTTCTCTTTTTCATGTAGCAGTAAATAACAGCAATAATTTACATATGTTAATTAATGTAATCCAATCATGCAGGAATTATTATTATTATTAAGCCAATTTTACCGATGGAGAAGCAGAAGCACTGAGAGGTTGTGTAATTTGCCCAAGATGGCACAATAAGTAAGGAGCCTGGGATTTCATTCCAGGCAGTTTGACAAGTGAGTCTATTCTGTTAACCCCTGTGTTGTCCAAACTTAAGTCCAGTTAAAATATTCCTAGGGGCACCTGAGTGGCTCAGTCAGTTAAGTGTCCGACTCTTGATTTCCACTCAGGTCATGATCTCAGGGTCATGAGATTGAGCCCCGCATCGGGCTCTACCCTCAGCATGAAGTCTGTTTGTCCCTCTTCCTCTGCTCCTCCCCCTGCTTGCTCTCTCTCTCTGTCAAATAAGATCTTTTTTAAAAAGATCTTATTTATTTGAAAGAGACAGCGGTGGCTCCATCCCAGGACCCCAGGATCAGGACCTGAGCCAAAGGCAGACGCTTAACTGACTGAGCCCCAGGTGCCCCAAATAAAATCTTTAAAAAAAAATATGCCCACACTGGATTTCAGATTTCTTCTTTTCCAGATACTTTTCTTGCTTATATGAACATTATTTTAGCCAGGAAATGTATCAAATTATTTTATTTATTACTTCATTCCACAAATATTTATTGAGTGTCTATTAAACTGATGACTGGAATTTCATTACTATATTTTCACTCGTGTGAGTTTAGTGGCTACCTACTATTAAAAATTGGAATGCTGTGACATTGATCTCTGACTTTAACATTTGGCTAAAATCTGCCATTCAGGTTCAGCTTTGGCCTCAACCTATTTCAACATCATTTCTGAGGATCCCTGAAATTTTGTATAATCAATAATCCAATGATCTTTGTAGGTAATAATTATATAAAATCACTATCATAATGTTGCTAATATAATCAAGGCATAATTTGTGGATCTATTTTAATATATGAATATTCACTTACAGTTATATGTATTTTGGATCTATCTTGGAGTAGAAAACTTCTTGCCAGTCTCTTCCAAAAAGACAACTCAAGAAATTGATATTGTACCTATAAGGTTGATATTTTGGGGACACCTGGGTGGCTCAGTCAGTTAAGCATCTGCCTTCCGCTCAGGTCATGATCCCAGGATCCTGGGATCAAGTCCTGCATCGGGCTTCTTGCTAGCAAGGAGCCTGCTTCTCCTTCTGCCTGCAGCTCCCTCTGCTTGTGCTCTGTCTCTCTCTCTCTCTCTCAAATAAATAAAATCTTTTAAAAAAATTGATATTTGCAAGAACTCCTTTAAGACATCAAAGCCCATTATTGGCCTTATTCATCCATCTGTCCTAAACACATTCCTGGAATTAAAAAAAATATGACATTATAAATGGGTAATTTGGGCTCATTTTTTAATTTTCTGTACTCATACATATGGTAAGGGTGGGTGGCAGAAATAATGACAACTTTCATTTAAAGCCCCGACTCTTTTCGCCAGCCCTTGTCAATATCTATTGCCCCTGAGAGTTCCGTAAGAATAAAGCAGAGAGCGTGGGAAGAAATCCTGAAGCAGAAATGTCCTCCTGCCTCTAAATAACAAATACTGAGCAAGACTCTACCTTACCTTAGAATTTAGAAGTCAAACAATTATCATAAGGATGTATATTTATGGATTTATTTGAATAAAAAATGAAGCATTACTTGTCCTATCAGAAATGTTTCATCTGATTAATTATTTTGACAATGAGAACTGGAAATTTAATCAGCTAAATGTGTAAGTCATGGTTTAGAAAATAAGTTAAAGAATTTTATGAGGCTTTTTATTTACAAAACTGTAATTGAGTTAATAATATTTTAATTTTCCAAAATATCTTAAGTATATTAGGTGTCTTTAAGTAAGAAAGTAACAATCAGGGGGCGGAGCAAGATGGCGGAGGAGTAGGAGACCTGGATTTCGTCTCCTCTCAGGAATTCAGCTGGATAGGGATCAAACCATTCTGAACACCTACAAACTCAACAGGAGATCGAAGAAAAGAAGAGCAACAACTCTCTCATCAGAAAAGCGACCACTTTCTGGAAGGTAGGACGTGCGGAGAAGTGAATCCGAGGCGATATTCAGGAGGATAGACACTGGGGGAGTGGCCTCCGTCAGCCGCTTCTGGCAAGTGATAGAACCGCGGAGCACAAAATCGGAACTTTTAAGTCTGCTCCGCTGAGGGACGTCACTCTGGTGGCTAAGCGGGGGGTGGAACCCTCCGGGACAGTGTGGTCTCAGGACCCTCGGGGTCACAGAAAGACCGGGGGTGCCTGAGTGTGGCAGAGCTCCCAGGTAACGGAGCAGGGAAGCCGGCTGCAAAGGTGGAGCCCAGGCGCGGGCTCTCAGCTCGGGGTTGCCATAAACTGTGATTCCCGGCACAGTCGGGCCACTGCTCCTCCAGCAGGGACCCAACAAGCGGCAGATCCGGGGAGACTCACCTTCTTCCCCTGGGAGGAGAGGTGCGGGAGTGCACCCGGCAGGGATCTGCTGGGTTTGGAGACTCCACACGGGGTCGGGTGCCAGAGATAGAAACGCTCGGTCACAGGCCAGGTGAGCACGGAGTGAGGCCGGAGCTGGGGGAGACGGGAGTGATTGACAGCTTTTCTCTGGGGGCTCACTGAGGAGCGGGGCCCCAAGTTCTCCGCTCCTCCGGGGCAGAGATTGGGAGGTCGCCATTTTCACTCTCTGCCTCCAAAGCTCTACGGAAAGCTCGCAGGGAACAAACGCTCCGGAGAGCAAACCCGAGCAGATTACTCAGCATGGACCAGGCAAGGGCGGGGCAATTCCACCTCCGGCAAAGTCATTTGGAAACCACGGCAACAGGCCCCTCCCCAGAAGATCAGCGAGAACAGCCAGCCAAGACCAAGTTTACCGATCAATGAGAACGGCAGAACTCCAGCGCTAGGGGAATACTGCACATAGAATTCATGGCTTTTTTACCATGATTCTTTAGTCTTTCAAAGTTAATTTTTTTTAACTGTCTTTTTTTTTTTTTTGAATTTTTCTTTTTCCCTTTTTCAACCAACACCTTATCAATCCCTTTTTTTAAAAAACATTTTTATTTTTCATTTTTAGAGTCATATTCTATCCCTTCATAGTAGTTACCCGTATTTTTGGCATATATATATAAGTTGTTCTCTCTTTAAAATTTTGAGATAGTTTCTTCTGACAGATTAAAATATACCCTAAATCTCTAGTATATGGTGTTTTCTACTCCCCTGCCTGATCACATTCTCTCCCTTTTTTTTCTTTTTTCTTTTTTTAAATCCTCTTCTTTCTTTTTTCAAACAACTTCTTATCAATTCCTTTTATAAAATTTTTTATAATTTCCATCTTTACAGTCATATTCCATCCCTTCATCATATCAACCCTTATTTTTGTACATATATAAGTTTTTCTTTCTTTAAAATTTTGGGAGGCACTTTCTTCTAAAAGACCAAAATACACCCCAAATCTAGTGTGTGGCACTGATCTATATACCAGCCTGATCATATTTGATCACATTCTGGGTTTTTTTGTTGTTGTTGTTTTGTTTTGTTTGTTTTTGTTTCTTTTTATCTTTTTCTTTTTCTTTTTTTTCTTTTTCTTTTTTCTCTCTTTCCGTTTCTTTTTCCACTGCTTCAGGTCTTTTCTGATTTGTTTAGAGTATATTTTCTGGGGACGTTGTTACTCTGCTAGCATTTTGTTCTCTCATTAATCTATTCTCCTCTGCACAAAATGACAAGATGGAAAAAATCACCTCAACAAAAAGAACAAGAGGTAGTACCGACTGCCAGGGACCTACTCAATACAGACATTAGTACGATGTCAGATCTACAGTTCAGAATCATCACTTTAAAGATACTAGCTGGGGTGCCTGGGTGGCTCAGTTGGTTAAGCGACTGCCTTTGGCTCAGGTCTTGATCCTGGAGTCCAGGGATCAAGTCCCGCATTGGGCTCCCTGCTCAGCGGGGAGTCTGCTTCTCCCTCTGACCCTCCTCCCTCGCATGCTCTCTGTCTCTCATTCTCTCTCTCGCAAATAAATAAAATCTTAAAAAAAAAAAAAGATACTAGCTGGGCTTGAAAAAAATATGGAAGTTATAAGAGAAACCCTTTCTGGAGAAGTAAAAGAACTAAAATCTAACCAAGTAGAAATCAAAAAGGCTATTAATGAGGTGCAATCAAAAATGGGAGCGCTAACTGCTAGGATAAATGAGGCAGAAGAGAGAATCAGTAGTATAGAAGACCAAATGATGGAAAATAAAGAAGCTGAGAAAAAGAGAGATAAACAACTACTGGATCACGAGGGCAGAATTCGAGAGATAAGCGATACCATAAGACGAAACAACATTAGAATAATTGGGATCCCAGAAGAAGAAGAAAGAGAGAGGGGGGCAGAAGGTATAATGGAACAAATTATAGCAGAGAACTTCCCTAATTTGGGGAAGGAAACAGGCATCAAAATCCAGGAAGCACAGAGAACCCCTCTTAAAATCAATAAAAATAGGTCAACACCCCGACATCTAATAGTAAAACTTACAAGTCTCATAGACAAAGAGAAAATCCTGAAAGCAGCTCGGGAGAAGAGATATGTAACCTACAATGGTAGAAACATTAGACTGCAACAGACCTATCCACAGAGACCTGGCAGGCCAGAAAGGACTGGCAGGATATATTCAGAGCACTAAATGAGAAAACTATGCAGCCAAGAATACTATATCCAGCTAGGCTGTCACTGAAAATAGAAGGAGAGATAAAAAGCTTCCAGGACAAACAAAAACTAAAGGAATTTGCAAACACAAAACCAGCCCTACAAGAAATATTGAAAGGGGT
>NW_025410389.1:0-7770 GCF_002201575.2 Neomonachus schauinslandi
CTGAGCTTTGGGAGCTTGGATTAGTAAGGAAGTCTAGACAGAGTTTGGGCTGGAGCAGTACATGGTAAAAAGTAACAGGGGTTGTTTCTAAAGCCTTTTGGGCTCTAAATTCCCCAGCTCTGGGGATAAGGCAGTCTCTTCACGTCCTGCTTCAGAGAGGGTACCTGTTCCATGCGAGATGTATTTCCTGCTTTCAGGGGAAGGTCTAAGTGTCCTTGCACAGGCTGAGTCCTAAGTGACTTGTACGGAAAATATTCAGTATGCCAGGGGCACCTGGCTGGCTCAGTCAGTGGAGTGTGGGACTCTGCATCTTCAGGTCATGAGTTTGAGACCCAGGTAGGGTGTAGGGATTGCTTAAAACTAAAATCAGAAACACATCAATAATCAGTATACCAAAATGGCACATTTTGGGGGCAGCCTGTTTTTGGCCTCTACAATGAACTGGGGAGATTTCCTGGTCTGCACAGCATCCCTGGATTTGTCCGTGGGAGACGTGGTAGCGGTCTCCTTAGCTGTGTTCAAGCAAATGGGCAAACAGGTGAGCAGACGGCGGCTCCTGCGGCCCTCGTCCTGTCCCTGTCCTCCTTCCCCCATGCCCAGGACCAAGACTGGGGCTGTCTCTGCCCCTCTGCGCAGCTGTCCTGCTGTGGGCCCCCAAGGGAGGCTCACCCCTCCAAGTTGATGTGTAAAGGATGGGTGGGGACCCCAGGCACACAGTGGGACCTCTTCAGGCCCTGCCTCTTTTCGCCTGTGGGACCCTGGGGGAAAGGTCATGGCAGAAGGGGGAGCTAGGAACTGGGTCCCAGCCCTAGCTCTGCCAGACTTGCTGCGTGGGCTTTGGGGTAGTCATTCATCCTACTGGCCGGGACTCTCTTTGCTTTCCTTTTCTTTTTTTCCACCTGAGTTTCATGGGAAAAATTAGCCATTGATGAGTTGCATGTAACAGCCAGTGCTCAGACACCAAGTGCCCTCCTTAATGCCCCTCGTCCAGTTATCCTTCCCTCCGCACTCATCTCCCCTCCAGCAACCCTCAGTTTGTGTCCTAGAAGTCAGCCTCTCTGATGGTTTGCCTCCCTGTCATTTTCACCTGATTTCATTTTTCCTTCCCTTCCCCTATGTTCATCTGTTATGTCCCTTTTCCTCACTAAGTGAGGAGGCTAGACTTGCTGGCCATTAGTCATTTCTAGGGCTGCCTCCAGGCTTGGCAGGAGCCTGGAGGGGGTTGGGGTTGCCCCAATTCCACATGCCTCAGGGCTCCAGGGCCCTGTCTGCTCCCTCCCCCCACACCCTCCACCCCATTTACCTGCAGCTCACCCAGCAAGAGAGGTCAGGCTCCCTCTCCCACAGGGTGGATGGCTCCTGGGCCAAACCCCTTCCTGGCCACACCTCCTGCTGCCTCTTCCTGCCCGCCTCCCTCCCTCCGTCTTCCCTGTCCTCCTTCCCTCCATCTCAGCCCAGGACTCCCAGATGCTCTTCCATGGAGATTTCTGGATCTGGACTCCTGACCACAGGCCTCCTGACACCCCCGCCCCCACATTACACATTCTGTGTCTCCGGTGTATTGGGATGGCCATGGGTAAGTCAGACCACTGTCCCTTCGGGCTAATCCACACCAAGGCTGACCACCATCTAGCTTGCTCATGGCCTTCAGCCACCAGCATCCCCTGTGTTCTCTGAGACAGACTTCTGGGGGCAGCTTGGACCCTGCCCCTGCCTCTATAGTGAGGCCCCTCCAGTAGGCCTGCTCCTTAGATCCCCACCTGCACTCCTCCCAAGGTAGAATGTCCTCGACATCCCATTTTACCTGCGGTCTTTGCTCAAACTCTCCTGACTTCTGGGAAACCTCGCCTTCCAAATAGAAAAATCCCGTGTTCCCCTTCCTGTTCCCTGGCTTCTCGTTTTCCAATCCCTCCTCTTCTCTGTCTCTCAGAACCTGGTGTTTGTCCTTCTTATGTCCCTGAGATTCCAGATCCTTCCAGACATTCCTGGCCAGTATCTCAGTATGTCCCTGTTGGTTTTCCTCTGCCTGTCAGGTCAGGAATCTATTCGTAACATTCAGTCCTTTATAGAAAATAAAGGGCTTTCGCACTCATCACCGTGTCGCTGTTCTAAAGTCTGGCCTTTGGGTCCCGCTCCCTCACCACTTATTTAACTCTTTGAGAGGGGGCTTCTCCTGTGCACTCAGCCTTGGGTGATAAGCTTTGCATAGGAGACATCTGGTGAACCTTTACAGAGTAATATGTGACTGCCTTGGTCTTGATGGCACCCCGCTTAGAAGGTTACTTCCTGTAATGAAGAGGCGGTGCAGCCCAGGAGAGTGCAGAGAAGGAAAGAAGGGAGGGGGGAGGAGTGCTGGACAGGGACCTGGGGAGACCCCCATGGGTGAGTAGCAGGGAGCATGCTGCCCCCTTGTGGCCCACCAGCGGCAGGACAGCCGGAGGCATTCCTGGGATCCCAATGCTCACAGTTTGTGCTCTCAAGTCCCTTCCTTCCACGCTTAAGAAATTATTGAAGATATCAAAGAGCATTTCATTATGTGGGTTACATGTATTCATATCTACAATATTAGAATTTTTAAGGTTTAAAATACTTATTAATTCACTTAAAGTAGTATTGGCAAACCCATCTTAACACAGGTTTGTTTGTTTAATTTTAATTTTAGTAGAGATCATAGAGTGCAAAATGGGTTTCTGTTGTAGAATTCAGAGATTCATCACGTCCATACAACCCCAGTGCTCATCACAACAAGTGCCCTCCTTAAAACCCATCCCCTATCTTGCCTAACCCCCACCCACCTCCCTGCATCAACCCTCAGTTTGTCTCTATCCTTAGGAGTCTCTTGTGCCCTCTATCTTTCTCTCATTTATTTTTCTTTTCCCCCTTCCCATATGTTCATCTGTTTCATTTCTTAAATTCCACATACATCTTATATTAACACATGTTTAAAGTGAAAAATACATATGTATTTTTTTTAATTTTTCTTTTTTTTATTCTTATGTTAATCCCCATACATTACATCATTAGTTTTAGATGAAGTGTTCCATGATTCATTGTTTGTGCATAACACCCAGTGCTCCATGCAGAATGTGCCCTCCTCAATACCCACCACCAGGCTAAACCATCGTCCCACCCCCTACCCATCTAGAACTCTGTTTGTTTTTCAGAGTCCATCGTCTCTCATTGTTCGTCACCCCTCCGATTTCCCCCGCTTCATTCTTCCCCTCCCGCTACCTACTTCTTCTTCTTTTTTTTTTCTTAACATATATTGCATTATTTGTTTCAGAGGTACAGATCTGAGATTCAACAGTCTTGCACAATTCACAGCGCTTACCAGAGCACATACCCTCCCCAGTGTCTATCACCCAGTCACCCCATCCCTCCCACTCCACCCCCCACTCCAGCAACCCTCAGTTTGTTTCCTACAATTAAGAATTCCTCATATCAGTGAGATCATATGATACATGTCTTTATCTGTTTGACTTCTTTCACTCAACATAATACCCTCCAGTTCCATCCACGTCCTTGCAAATGGCAAGATCTCATTCCTTTTGATGGCTGCATAATATTCCATTGTATATATATACCACCTCTTCTTTATCCATTCAACTGTCGTTGGACATCTTGGCTCTTTCCACAGTTTGGCTATTGTGGACATTGCTGCTATAAACATCGGGGTGCACGTACCCCTTCGGATCCCTACTTTTGTATCTTTGGGGTAATACCCAGTAGTGCAATTGCTGGATCATATGGTACCTCTATTTGCAACTTTTTGAGGAACCTCCATACTGTTTTCCAGAGTGGCTGCACCAGCTTGCATTCCCACCAACAGTGTAGGATGGTTCCCCTTGCTCTGCATCCCCGCCAACATCTGGCGTTTCCTGACTTGTTAATTTTAGCCATTCTGACTGGTGTGAGGTGGTACCTAATTCAGGTTTTGATTTGGATGTCCCTGATGCCGAGCGATATTGAGCACATTTTCATGTGTCTGTTGGCCATTTGGATGTCTTCTTTGGAAAAATGTCTTTTCATGTCTTCTGCCCATTTCTTGATTGGATTCTTTGTTCTTTGGGTGTGGAGTTTGATGAGTTCTTTATAGATTTTGGATACTAGCCCTTTATCTGATATGTCATTTGCAAATATCTTCTCATATTCTGTCGGTTGTCTTTTGGTTTTGATGACTGTTTCCTTTGCTTTGAAAAAGCTTTTTATCTTGATGAAGTCCCAATAGTTCATTTTTACCCTTGCTTCCCTTGCCTTTGGTATGTTTCTAGGAAGAAGTTGCTTCGGCTGAGGTCAAACAGGTTGCTGCCTGTGTTCTCCTTTAGGATTTGATGGACTCCTGTGTCACATTGAGCTCTTTCAACCATTTGGAGTCTATTTTTGGGTGTGGTGTAAGGAAATGGTCCAGTTTCATTCTTCTGCATGTGGCTATCCAATTTTCCCAAACCATTTGTGGAAGAGACTGTCTTTGTTCCATGGGACATTCTTTCCTGCTTTGTCAAAGATGAGTTGACCATAGAGTTGAGGGTCCGTTTCTGGGCTCTCTATTCTGTTCCATTGATCTATGTGTCTGTTTTTGTGCCAGTACCATGCTGTCTTGATGATGACAGCTTTGTAATAGAGCTGGAAGTCCGGAACTGTAATGCCGCCGGCTTTGCTTTTCTTTTTCAACATTCCTCTGGCTATGCGGGGTCTTTTCTGATTCCATACAAATTTTAGCATTATTTCTTCCATTTCTTTGAACAAAGGGGATGGTATTTTGATGGGGATTGCATTGAACGTGTAGATTGCTCTATGTAGCATTGACATCTTCACAATATTTGTTCTTCCAATCCATGAGCATGGAACGTTTTTCCATTTCTTTGTGTCTTCCTCAATTTCTTTCATGAGTATTTTATAGTTTTATGAGTACAGATCCTTTGTCTCTTTGGTTAGATTGATTCCTAGGTATCTTATGGTTTTGAGTGCAATTGTAAATGGGATCAACTCCTTAATTTCTATTTCTTCTGTCTCGTTGTTGGTGTATAGGAATGCCACTGACTCTGTGCATTGATTTTATATCCTGCCACTTTACTGATTTCCTGTATGAGTTCTAGCAGTTTTGGGGTGGAGTCTTTTGGGTTTTCCACATAAAGTATCATATCATCTGCAAAGAGTGAGAGTTTGACTTCTTCTTTGCCAATTTGGATGCCTTTGATTTCTTTTTGTCGTCTGATTACTGTGGCTAGGACTTCCAATACTATGTTGAATAGCAGTGGTGATAGTGGACATCCCTGCCGCGTTCCTGACCTTAGGGGGAAAGCTCTCAGTTTTTCCCCATTGAGAATGATATTCGCTGTAGGTTTTTCATAGATGGCTTTTATGATATTGACGTATGTACCCTCTCTCCCTATACTCTGAAGAGTTTTGATCAAGAAAGGGTGCTGTACTTTGTCAAATGCTTTTTCTGCATCTATTGAGAGGATCATATGATTCTTGTTCTTTCTTTTATTCATTAACCGTTGTATCACATTGATTGAGTTGCGGATGTTGAACCAACCTTGCAGCCCAGGGATAAATCCCACTTGGTCATCGTGAATAATCCTTTTAATGTACTGTTGGATACTATTGGCTAGTATTTTGGTGAGAATTTTTGCATCCATGTTCATCAGGGATATTGGTCTGTAATTCTCCTTTTTGATGGGGTCTTTGTCTGGTTTTGGGATCAAGGTAATGCTGGCCTCATAAAATGAGTTTGGAATTTTTCCTTCCATTTCTATATTTGGAACAGTTTCAGAAGAAATGTTTGGTAGAATTCCCCTGGGAAGCCATCTGGCCCTGGGCTTTTGTTTTTTGGGTGATTTTTGATGACTGCTTCAATTTCCTTAGTGGTTATAGGTCTGTTCAGGTTTTCTATTTCATCCTGGTTCAGTTTTGGTAGTTGATACATCTCTAGGAATGCCTCCATTTCTTCCAGGTTATCTAATTTGCTGGTATAGAGTTGCTCATAATATGTTCTTATAATTGTTTGTATTTCTTTGGTGTTGGTTGTGATCTCTCCCCTTTCATTCATGATTTGGGTCATTTCTCTTTTCTTTTTGATAAGTCTGCACAGGGGTTTATCAATCTTGGAGTCTCAGAGCAGGGTCCTTGTTGAGAGCACACACCCCCTCTGGTGGCCATAGGAGGCACTGCAGGAGCACTGCGGGGCTCCCTGATCTGTCTGTGAAACAAGCCACATTCCACCTGGGAAAGCCTCAAGGATTCCCGGAGAGATCAAAAACAATTCTGTACAATTCCGCATTTCTAGGCGATCTATGAAGAAATAGGCTTCTTCCCAAGTGCACTATTTCAAGAAGTATTTTCTGAGCAGCTGAGTCAGGCACTGAGTTCCACAACAGAAGAAAGTAGAGAGAACCATGGAGGCCTCCCAAAACGCACAGGGTGTAGGTTGGGAAAGTATTGGGAATAATTGGTCCATGCCACCACTCTGTACATCCGGCTTAAAGAAAATAGTACATTAAAACAAGCCATATTTATGGGTTCCTTTGATTACATTAATCACAAAACATTTTAGAGAATTTGAAAACTATCACTGAGCATATCTGTATCCTTTCTTCTAAGTTACATGGCATCAACTTATATTCCCCATTAATTTTTCACTTATTAAGGGAACAGGATATGATATATTGAACCCCTAATGACTCTATAAAAATACTCATAGAACTAACAGATGAATTCAGTAAAGCTGAAGGACACAGATTCAACACATAAAAATGAGTTTCATCTCGACACACAAATAAGAAGCTATCATAGAGAGAAATTAAGGAAATCATTTTTAATTTATAATCACTGAAAAAGACTAAAATCCTTAGGAATTATTTTCATCAAGAGGTGAAAGACCTGTATACTGAAAACCATAAATCATTACTGAAAGAATTTGAGGAAGACAGAATTAAGTCAGAAGGCTTCCCACACTAATGGATCCCAAGAATATATGTAATCAAAAGGTCCACATTATGTAAAGCAATCTAAACGTTCAGTGCTCACCCTGCCAACATATAATGGCATTTCCAGAAATAGAACAAATGATCCTACAAAGTGAAGAGTACCACAGAAAGCCCTGAGTAGCCAAAGCCATCTTGTGAAAGAACAAAACTGGAAGCATCATGCTTTCTGATGTCAAAGTGTATTACAAAGTTGTAGAAATCAAAACGGTACGGTATTGACATACAGACAGACACACAGATCAATGGAAGAGACTGCAAAGCCCCCAAAGAAATCGACAATTAATTCATCAATTAATTTACAACAAAACTCCAAGAATATAAAATAGGGGAGCAACAGTCTGCACAATAAGTGGCGTTGGAAACACTGGGCAGCCGCAAGCAAAGGAATGCAACTGGATGCCTGTCCAACACCATCCACAAAAAGGACGTCAAAAGGTAGCAGACTTCAACAAAAGAGCTACACCCATAAAATGCCTAGATGAAAGTGGGGCAGAATGCTCTTAACAACCCCCTTTTTTTAATGTGCTCCATGACCAAAAAGGGCTTGAACTCAAGATTCTGAAATCAAGAGTCAGATGCTGTGCCCGCTGAGCCAGCCAAGAATCTATTAAAAGTATGGAGCACAGAGGTGTTAAAATGCAATCATGTAAAAACATGCATATAATGGAAAATCGCTTTGACGTTCAATGAATCAGAGCATAGATAACCTTGTAAGGCATGGCTACAGATTTGGGGAAGATGAAGCCAGTGTCCCTTCTGAGTTGTGCAGGCTGCTCGCTAC